>NW_012267361.1:673557-688272 GCF_000151885.1 Dipodomys ordii
TCCTATTCTGGTCTGGTCTATTTGGGGTTCTAAAAGCTTCTTGTATCTGAATAGGCCTATCTTTTTGTATGTTTGGGAAGTTCTCTGCTAGGATCCTGTGAAACAAAATCGAAAACAGTCTATTTAGAGAAAAACGTGAATATATTTTGAAAAGGGGAGGGATATAAAGGAGATGTGAAAAACTTAAAAATAAAAATGCTTAAAATATTATATAGGTATAAAGAGGTAGTACTGGTATTAAGGAATTTAAGTCTCAGAGGTTTTGAATTGAGTAATATATTTGTGGTTTAGGTGTGTACACAATGTGCGATAGGGTCTAATAGTCAACTACAGGTTTATCTGAGGATGTGCAGGACAAGAATTGAGTCACATAAAGAAGAACGAAAGAGAGGAGAAGGTGAAACGGATAAGAAAGGAAGAAAAAAAGATGAGAGGTACAGTAGAGCTAAAAAAAACAAAAAGATAATTAAAAAAGAAAAAGAAGAGAAAGAAAACAAAGAAAGAAAGAAAAACGCACACTCACGTATCCCTAAAATAAAAATTATAAGAGGAAAAAAAAGTTACTGGAAAACAATTTTTTTTCAAAAAAGGCAAAAATTAAAGATTAAAAAAGTTTTAGAAAAGAAAAAAAAAATATAAGGTACCAAAAAAAAAAGAAGAAGAAGAAGAAGAAAAAAAAGTTCTTTGTGTTTTTTGGGAGGGGTGGGAAAAATCCTGTATCTCACTTGTGTCTGTAACCAGCCTCTTGTTGGAATCTCTGGTCTGTTTGTGGTCCTGTGGCTTGGTTGGTTTCTTAAATCAGTTTGTTCCAACAGGCAGAAAAATGCTCTGCTTTACCTAAGATTTTGGGATCCCCCTCCCAGATTAGTTTAATGGGAGGCAGATCTGCTTTGAGAATCACAAAAGAGGGAGATGCAGTGATGAGGCTAGGTTTTGGGTAGAGTTGAGGCCTTTCAACAGACAGTAGCTTTTCCCGGGGGCTAATTTGTGAAAAACTCACAGAGCCCAGCCTGGAGCCCTTCTCAGGGTTTCTGTTTACTGATTTTCAATTGATTGTCGAGGTTGCTAGAGGGAGGGGCAGCATCTGGCTCTGATTACCCACTGAAGAAAGCCACTCTTAGGGCTGGTGCTGAGCTGGGTGACTTTTCCCTAGGTGGAGCTGAGTCTGGCAGGGCACGCCGCCGTTAAGTTCTTGTGACCTGCTAAATGACTCATTTTATTCCAAGGCATGAGTTGCAGCTAGCAGCTCCTCTGAGCTTTGTCGGTATCCAAGATGGAGATCTCTGGTACTTGGGGGGGGAGGGCTGGCCTTCCCTCCTCTGCTCCCTGAGAAGGAGTGAGGATGTCGGGCTGCTACTCAAGCCGATTCTTGGTTCCTGGGTCGTCTCTGGTCTGCGAACTGCAGGATGAAGATGTCTGCTCCTTGTTGCTTCTTGCTGTTGTTGAGTAGAATCTGCTCACCCGTTGCATCTGCTGCATCTGCCTTCTTCGTCCCGGACTCTCTGTGGCTCAGGTATGGCTCCTGCGATCGCCGCCATCGCTACAGCTGCCGCCGCCACGGCAGCTGCTGGCAAAAGCTCAGATGTGTCTCCTTGCCTGGATTTTCCCTCTCTGGCCTAACTCTCTGTCCTGTGATGGCACACTTGGTGTGATGCTCTGGCTTAGGACTGTTCACTGGAACTCTAAAACTGCTTTCTGTGCGAGAGCTTGTTTAGACTCCAGCTTCTCCTCCGCCATCTTCCTGGAACTCCTGCAATTCTTATTCAAATCCCAAAGACATACATTTCTGAAATACAAAGAACAGTCCAAAAATTCATATGGAACAACAAAAGATCTAGAATAGCCAAAACAATTCTAGGCAAAAAAGACAACATGTGAGGAATCTAGAGGCTGCACTTCAAACTCTAGTATAGGGCTATAATAACAAAGACAGTATGATACTGGCACAAAAACAGACCCGAAGACCAATGGAATAGAATAGAAAATCCAGAAATAAAACTACATGACCACAATCAGCTAATATTTTATGAAGGAGGCAGACATACAGTGGAATAAGCATAGCCTCTTCAAGTACTGGTGCTGGAAAAACTGGGAAGCCACGAACAGAAAACTAAAAGTGGATCCCAGCCTATCACCATGCACCAATATCAACTCAAAATGGGTTAAAGACCTTAACATCAAACCTGAATCTTGAAACTACTGCAGGACAGAGTAGGAGGGACACTACCTGAACAGAGGAACTTCCTGAACAGAGTCCCAGAGTCACAACAAATTGGAGAGCTACTCAACCAATGGGACTACCTTAAAATAAAATGTTTCTGCACAGCTAAAGTTATAACAACCAAGCTAGAACGACAACCAACTAACTGGGAAAAATATTCATCAGCAGTATATCAGTCAAGGGGTTAATATCCAGTATATATAGAGAACTTAAGAAACTAATCCCTCCCAAACCTAACAAACCAATTACTAAATGGGCAAGGCAACTAAAGAGAGACTTCTCAGAAGAAGAGATAAAATGGCAAAGAAACACATGAGGAAATGTTCATCAACCCTGGCTGTAAAAAAAATGCAAGTAAAAACAACCCTGAGATACCGCCTTACCCCAGTGAGGATGGCCCACATCCTGAAATCAGCCAACGACAAATGCTGGAAGGGATGAGGAGAAAGAGGAACCCTATTACACTGCTGGTGGGAATGTACACTTATACAACCACTTTGGAAATCAGTCTGGAGGGTCCTCAGAAAGCTAAATATTGACCTCCCTTATGACCCAGCCATACCACTTCTAGGCATCCATTCTGAACAACAGAAACCAATATAGAAGGATACATGCCCCTCCATGTTTATTGCAGCACCATTCACAATAGCCAGGATATGGAAACAACCCAGATGTCCCACCACAGATGAATGGATCCAAAAATTGTGGTGTCTATATACCATGGAATATTATTCAGCCATTAGAAAGGAAAAAATAATGGCATTTGCAGGGAAATGGATGGAGCTAGAAGAAATCATGCTGAGCGAGGTAACCCAAGAGCAAAGTGACAAACGGCACATGGTCTCCCTGATAAGTGGATGTTAAATCCAAAATGTAAGGTGATATGGCAAAATTAACAAGACTTAAGAAACAAAATACTTCCACTCATCTGGTCGAATTCATACTAAATAACCCCATGCTGCTGATCACATATATAGTATATATGTACACACCGGAGGGAAACCAGGAGGAGGACACAGAACTAGAGGGAATCAGGGAAAAACATACAACAGTTGGACCCATCAGCTGCATTGGACATTGATCAAAATGAATTAAGCAAACTCAATGGCAGTGATGGAAGGAGGGAAAGAGTGGGAAAGAGGGAACAGCTGATGCTATGCAAAACAAAAAATGTACATATCACCCAATGTGGAAGAAATAACTGTATTGTCAAAGCTCATAGAACTCATAAATGTTATAGACCACGATAGACAATTTGCCCCATGAAATTTAGAATGTGTTTGTAACTTTAAATAAGCATCACTATCCCACAATTTTGTGAAATTTGGGAAATTATGTAAACACTGAATAACAATAAAGAAATTGAAAAAAAGATAAAAGCCAAACAAACTCGAAAACAACAGCAACAACAACATGTCCGTGTCTAGGAGTTCATTTCTCTATGGTCATATGTGCATAGCTATTGAGCTATTCTACTCATCTGCTAAGATAATCCTAGATCTATATTAATTATTGAAAATAAGGGAAACCATGGGATCTATGTTTCTTTGAGTCTGGCTTACTTTACTTAATATGATTTTTTTCAAGTCTCCATTTCCTTACAAATGGTGTGGTGTTATCCCTGTATTTGTTGTTAGGTCCCTGGTATCTTACATATGTTTATCTGAATTAAGGAAAGGAAGGGCAACAACAGAATAGTGAGTGAAAGGACAAGGGGTGAACCAATGCAACACTAATATTCACAACACAATATGTTGGAAATGATCTATACAACTTGGGGAAGGGAGTTAGGAGAAAAATGAAATTAGGGGTAACAAGGTTGACAAAAATGTATTCATTACCTTACTGATGTAACTGCAACCCCTCTGTATATCACATTGATGATAAAAAAGAAAAAAATCTACATTCAAATGTTTTGAATAATACCATGACAATTAAAACTAGTATGCAACATGGTTTGGATATTAAAAAGGCTTAAAAAGTCCTCTTAACTCTAGTAGATTATTTCTTAAAAAAAAAGAAACATCATCCTCTCTATATCCATGAACATCAATTCAGAAATCTTATTTCAACAGCTGCAGCTGCTATTGCAGGAGAAGGAAAGATGGTCCTGTGGTAACAGAGGCTCAGCTTCTCCCTTGGTGACAAAGCATATTGGAGAATTCAAGTAGGTCTGGCATCTCAAAGCAAGCAATTCTTCCTGAGTGGTGGTGGTTGAGAAACCAAAGTAATTAGGTCAGAATAAAGCAAAGATAAATATCAAGTCCAAAAAGAGGCCGAAGTTACAGGTCATCAGTTAATTTAGCAGGGACAAAAAGAAATGCAAATTATCATGGGTAACAATGCTTCAATCCCAATATTTTTTTTCCTGTAAATGGTAATTAAATGTATTTAATTTAAGATAATACATGGAATCCTACCAAGGAATTATTTTTGGTCAAGAGCTTTAGTTGTTTAATATCTATTCTCAGATTTTATAGCTGTATTAGCTAGTTAGAAATCTCTCTTAGATTTAAAGCTTTCACTTGACTCTTTCTGCTGGCTTATTATTGTTATAAAGTAGGCATGTATCTTGGTAATAGGTGCATAAATAGGTGCCACCAATAAAGAACTAAAGAGTGACTTGGTCATAGATCTTTTTCATACTTCTTTAATAACACTGAAGTGTCTTTTCAATCCTCAGATTTCCTAGGTAGACACTCTGAGCCATACCTCCAATATGTTTCAGACTTCTTAAAAAGTAGAATTAAATGAACAAATGGCTATATTGGTCAAAAGACTAGAAAGGTATTAAATTAGAAATATATGAACTGGTGTCACATATATAGATTCAGAAATTGGCCTTCTTAAAACAAATTGGAAGTTACTCATGACGAGCTTTAAAGATACGAATAATTACCACATGTTAGAGAAGAGTAATGCCCCCTTTTCCCAGTCCCTGTTAGGTTATTCTTCCAGAGGGACCTAAAGAGACTTTAGAATATTTATGCATTCCTAGGACTTAAGAACTGATCTTGGAACTGTTCAGAAGACATGGACTAATTAAAGTTACACAATAATCACTGCTACAAACTCCTCTCAGCCCATCAACTGAACATATGTTTTAGATGTTTGGGATTTTTAAAAATAGACCAAAATGGAGAGTCCCATGCACTCCACTGTATTCTTCTGTGAAATGGAATTAAAATTTATATGAAGTTTAATATTTTCTAATGTTCTATCTCTTGCTGTACCCACTTCTAACATTGTCTCCAGTGGTAGTTTATCTGCTCTAGTAGATATATTTCTTCATTCCTTGTTATAGTTGGGGCAATGTGATATCATAAGAATAGAACTGCCATTTCTAGTGTAAGGTTGATAAAGAAATTGCTACTGAGAAATATAAACACTTATTTGTGTGTGTGGGTGTGTGGGCAGGGTCTTTCAACACTCAGCTCATTATAACTCTTGGATAATTCTATTTAACTACAGAATGGCAAGATAAAGGACAAGGGAGAAACCAATGCAACAGCAAGATTCACAAAACAATATGTTAGAAATGATCTGTACAACTTGAGGTGGAGTTAGGGAGAGAGAGAAACTAAGAGACAAAAGAGGGAAGGGGTAAAAAGTTTGACAAGAAGTGTATTTATTACTTCTACTTATTACCTCACTTATTTAACTGTAACCCCTCTGTACTTCACCTTGACAAAAAAAAGTGGAAAAAGATACAAGAAAATATTATCAAGTAGTTCTACAAAGAGTCTACAATTCAATACATCAGATTATAAGGATAATGCATTTGATAAATATTACACTTTCAATTGTTCTTTCCTATTTTCTCTCTCTAATGTCTAAACTCAGTTCAAGTTTTATATAATGCACATTGAATGCATAACTTAGTTCAATTTTTACATAATGCACATTGAATTTGCTCACCCTTCCTTCTCTATTTTTGTGACCCCCTCCATTTTTGCTAAAACACACACTTTCTTTTTGGTGTCACTTTTTTGGTCACTACCCCTGAGCTTTTTTGCTAAAGTTTAGTCCTCTACAGCTCCAGCCACAGCTCCACTTCTGAATTTTTGGTTTTTCATTGGAGATAAGAGACTTCCTTCCTGGGCTGGCTTTGAGCCATCATCTTCAGATCTCAGCTTCCTGAGTAACTAGGATACAGACCTGAATCAACAGTTTCTGGTAAAACATATATTTTAATGCAATTATAAAGTATGGCAGTAAAACAATAACATAAACTTAGAGTTTTAGCAATCATGTTAGATTCATTCAATTAGGGTTAATACCTTTCATTCTATGTTATTTGAATATTGATGTGAAATAGATCAGACAAAAATTATTGGAGTGAGCACTTAATATGCAAAATAAGACAAGAAGAAAATCCACTAGGTTTATCTTTCAAGCTTTGAAATGAGAGGAAGTCATCTATGATAGAGATAGCAGTAACAGAGAAGATTGAATAAAGAAAAAATAGTTTTGATATTCAGCATTTATTTGTCAGAATAGCCTGTGAAGAAATCTGTGTTTGTCAATGTCAATGGAGCTTTTAGTAAATCATAGAATTATAATTGTATTATATTGGGTTAAAGTTAGTATGAAGGATGTATTCACAAGTATAAGGCCCAAAAGGGAAAAATTAATTATAAATGAACTAAAAGCCACAATTCAACAATAAAAATAACTTCTGTATTCTTATTTCCAGAAAAGATTCCCAAGTCATTACCACAGTAGTATCTAATGCCATTTATCTTATTTCCTCCATGAAAATCTCTTTATAGGTAAACATAGACATTGGTGATAAACACATATTCTAGATTTAGCCTGCTAACTTGGAAATTGCATTGCAAGGAAAGTTCCATTTCATATATATATACACACACAAATATAACAATTAATATTCCTGACTGCCCAGGATGCTTTTAGTTTCTTCACAGTGACTAAGGAATTGATATTTCTCAAGCTGTTCCTGTATCCAATGGTTTTTCCTGTATTGTATGTTTTTAGATATAATATCCTAATGAATGTAAAATCAGAGTGATTAGGGGAGTGGAATGTTAAATGAGTTACACTTTTGGACCAGACAAGCTCAGAAAATAAAAAGTGAGCCCTGTATTATAGTTGGTTTATTTCCAACTCATTGTAGTCATGGTGCCTGATTAAAAGCAAAACAAAGAAGCTCGTTTAAATTGTTTGCTTTTTGTGGGGCCACCATGGAGAGTGGTTGATCAAATATTGTATTTTAAAAACAATATTAAAACTATAGTTGTAAATGCCACAGTGATACTAGACACTGTGCCAACTCATGTGTGAAAATGAGATGGAAAAACTGGGAGAGAGTGAGGAATGGGGTGATAATCAAAAAGAAATGTACTGTTTAACTTAAGTAACCATAACCCTTCTGTATATCATCTTGACAATAAAAATAAATTTAAAAAATGGTTGTAAAATTAGTAATAAATTCCTTTAGATATTGGTATATGGCTTTTTAGTAATTAAGATTTAGAGGTTTGTTATATCAGTTTTGATATAGGTTCCAAAGTTCAATTGAGAAACAAATGTCTGTTAAATATCACAAATTAAGCTAGAGTGTGGTTCTATATCAATCTACTGATTTTCAACTTCTAGAAATGAAAACTACATATTTGTTCATACTGAATAGATAACTTTGAGACCTTTCTTGAGGATCACAGTTTGAATAACATTAAGTTTCTATTACCCATAAAGCCAAATATTGTTTTTGAATGTTCTTTCATTCTAGATTTTTCTTACAAAAATTGTAGAGATTAATAGCATCATGAGTTTATATGACACAAAGTTCAGGGCTATATAACACATACATACATGCATCTATATAGATCTATATGATTACATAAGATTTGCTATATATTATACATGTCTATATGTCTATACCTATGCATATATGTATAAATGCATATGCCTGAATATATGTATATGTATGTACACATGTTTGTATACATGTATGTATATGCTTGGAGTGTATATATGTACACACATACATGCACATGTGTGTATATGCATATTTAAATATGTATGTATATACATATACATGTGCAAACATACATGTATACAGTTATGTATATGTCATATGATAAAAAAGCCGGTATAACAGAGGTTTTTTGAAGAGATAGAATTTGAGTTATTAACACATCCTGCAAAAGTTGAAATGTATTTTTATATTTTGCAAGTTATTTTAGTAGGCTAGGAATAAAAAAATTCTCTAAAATATTTAATAGGTAAGATCTGTTATTCTTTTATTTACTTTTATTTCCTCATGTGGATCTCAACTTCAGAACCAATATAGCTACCAAACTCAAATGCTATTAAAAAATAACTACAACAAATAACTAAACTGAGAAAAGATCAGTGATGGTTTCTGTACATGTTTTATATTAAGAGGAAAAACTGTTAAATGAAATCTAACATAGAAAGGCATGATTGCAGCACATTTATAACTTACTTCACATTTTTTCTCATTTATAAACAGAAAGTATGAAATAAATAGGAAGGTGGAGTGGAAACCATTTCTTGGGAGCGTTAGGAGTGACTCCTAGATTTAATGATCTCTGTACCTCATGTGGTGAGAGAGCAGCACACAAATGGGGGCAGAAATGCACATCAACTTTTGTTTTTTAGGCACGTATGACCAGCATACAGTGAGATATATTCTTTCATCAAATTCAAGTTTACCCTTAGGAACTATAATTTCCTGCTGTGATAGTCCTATAACAGTAATTGGGATCCCTACAATGTATCCTTTGGTAACTTAGCCATTGGTAAGTAATGTATTTACCTCGTGCAGTATTAAACACCTATTTCCAGACTCAGTGTGTCTGAACTAGACAATACAATTAACATTGGATGTCTTGTTTAAATGATAAATTTTTAGGTTAAGAAGTATAAATTGCAGTCCCATTTGTCCAACCTTACTTTGATTTGTTGTGTTTCTGGGTCTCTATTAAGAAAATTTTGGCCTGTGCCAATGCTTTCAGAGTGTCTGCTTTGACCCCGAGGTCTTTGATTCATTTGGAGTTGATTCTGGTGCAGGGTGATATATAAGGATCTAGATTTAGTTTTCTACAGGTGATTAACCAATTTTGCCAGCACCATTTACTAAAGAGGCTGTCTTTCTTCTATTTTATTTTTTTAGCTCCCTTATCAAAGATTAAGTGACTATATGTCTGTGCGTTCATTTCTGAGTTTTCAATTCTATTCCATTGGTCCTCTTCCTGTGCCAGTGCCAATCTGTTTTGATTATTATGGCTTTGTAGTAGAGTTTGAAATTTGGTATTGATATTCCTCCAGCACTGTTGTTTCTGTTAAGGATCTTTTTTGCTATTCGGGGTCTTTTATTGTTTCATATGATTTTTTTGGATTGCCTCTTCTATTTCCTTGAAGAATGAGGTTGGAATATTGACAGGTATCACACTGAATTTGTAGATAGCCTAGGGAAGTATTGCCATTGTCACGATGTTGATCCTTCCAATCCAAGAGTATGGGAGGTTTTTCCACTTTCTAAGTTCTGTTTTGATTTCCTTTTTCAAGTTTTTAAAGTTTTCATCTTAGAGGTCCTTCACTTTTTTAGTTAAGTCCTAGGTATCTTATTTTTTGTGGGGTTATTACGAATGGAGTTGCTTTCCTAATTTCAGCCATTCTCTTCTCATTGTTGGCATACATGGCCTAGGGCATAGCTAGCAAGATCAATAGAAAGCCCATGAATTAGGAGAAGATCTTCAATAGCCATACAACGGAAAAGGGTCTTATATCTAAAATATACTTGGAACTCAAAAAATTAAATCCCCCAACAACATATCCTCAAATAAACAACTACTCGATAAATAAGTGGGCTACTTGAAGAGAAACTTCTCTGAAGAGGAAGTAAGAATGGCCAATAGACACATGAAGAAAAGCTCAACCTCTCAATCCATAAAAGAAATGCATGTCAAAACAATATTGGGATTCTACTTCACCCCAGTTAGAATGGCTATAATCAAGAAATCTAATAACAACAGCTACTGGAGGGGATGTGGCATTGTTGGTGGGAGTGTTCAACCATTTTGGAAATTAGTATGGAGGTTCCTCAGAAGACTCCACATAGAGCTCCGCTATGACCCAACAATCCCACTTTTGGTCATTTACCCAAATGATCATAAACAAGAGCATACTAAAGCTACCAACACAACTATGTTTATTGCAACATTATTTACCATAGCTAAGATATGGAACAAACCCAGATGCCCTTCAGTAGATGAATGGATCAAGAAAATGTGGCATATATACACAATGGAATTCTATGACATAGCCCCATTTGTTAAGAAATGGAAAGACTTAGAAGAAATTATATTAAGTGAAATAAGCCAGGTCCAAAGAATCATAGGTCCCATGCTTTCCCTTATTTGCAATAACTATTATATGTCTGAGACAAGCAGAAAAGGTCAGATAAGATGATGTTAAGCGAAATGAACCCCAAGACAGGGACACATGTTTTTCTTCCTTGCTATTGTTTCTAATGTATTTATAAGGTACCATGTGATTTTTTTTTATTGTGAAAATACCGTACTGAGGGGTTAAAATTACATGGGCAAGGTAAAAGTACATTTCTTATCAAGCATTGTTGACTCCTCCTTTGTTTCCCCTTCAAATCCCTTCCCATCTCTCCCCCCACCCTCCCCATCACCCCAAAGTTTTAAAGTTCATTTTTTTGACATACCGAGTTGTGGGGGAGGTGATTTTTTTGTTGCTTTGTATGTCCCTCCCCCAAGGTATAACCCCTGTTTTCACTGTATTTGATGTTGGCATAATTTGTGGAGGGGAAGGAAAAAAACAAATTGTTTAAATAGGACCCCGTTGCAACAATGAGATGTACCAGACGCTATGTCGAAAAATGAAGAAAAGGTCAGATAAGGTGATCTTAGGAAAAATGAACCCTAAGATATGTATTTAAATGTTTTCTTTCCTTTCATGCATTTGTTTCTAATGCATTTATATGATTATTTCTTTGTTGTTTTGTATGTCCCTCCCCCACGGGATAACCCCTGCTTTCACTGTATTTGATGTCGGTATAATTTGTGGAGGGGAAGGGGAAAAACAAGTCATTTAAATAAAGATACAGGTGGACCCGTTGCAACAATGAGAAGTACAAGTTGTCATGTCGAAAACAAACTTTACAACTTTGGTGGGGGGGTGAGGGGGAGGATTGGGTGGGCGGGGAGAGGCTTGGAAGGGATGGGAAGGGGAAACAAAGGAGGAGGCTACAATGCTTGATAAGAAATGTACTCGTTATCTTGCCCATGTAATTGTAACCCCTCTGTACAGTTTTTTCACAATAAAAAAATAAAATAAAGAAGTTGTAAAAAAAAAAGAATGGAGGTATAGAAATTAAAAACAGTGACAAAGGAGAAAAAAGCAAAATGACAAAAAAGCTTCTTATTTCCCTTACTTGGAGTTCATTTTAATAAATATCATTTTATATGATCAAAAAAAAGAAAAATGAGCTTTACTATTTAGGTGGGGGTGGGTGGTGGGTGGGGGCTGGGTGATGGGGTTGTAGCTGAGGAGGTGGAAGGGAAAGGATGGTAGGGGAAAAACAATGGAGAGGTAACAATGCTGGGTAAAAAATGTACTCATTACCTTGCTCATGTAACTGTAACCCCTTTGTACAGTATTTTCACAATAAAAAATAATTTAAAAACAAGAAGTATAAATTGATCCAACTTAGCAAAATTTGTAATTGTCATCAGTCTTTGAAAGGAGGTCCCAAACCAGTGATAATTTACATAATTTCTGAAGCAGATTATGAATATTATAGTATTTTGTATAGTAGTAACTATTTCACTGGGTTTAATTTAAAAAATCAATTAAGAAAACCTTTGTAATACAGGTGAGTCATAGTCGAATAGTATTAATGATGACTCATAACCATGAAGTTTTTGTATTTGTCAGAATGAAAAAGACTAAAGAATTATTTATAAAATTGCAAAGAAATCTATTTATAGTTAAGAGAGTTTACAAGCTTGTGATCTTTTACACTTTTTTTTTTGTCGGTCATGGGGACGGGTGCTGTCCCTGAGCTCTTCAGCTCAAAGCTAGTGCTCTACCACTTGAGCCACAGCACCACTTCTGGTTTTCTGGTGGTTAGTTGGAAATAAGAGTCTCACAGACTTTTCCTGCTTGGGCTGGCTTTGAACTATGATCCTCAGATGTCAGCCTCCTAAATAGCTATGAGTAAAGGTATGAGCCACTGCCACCTGGTTGTTTTACTTTTTTTTTTAAACTAAAAGTATTTACTAATATAGGTGAGGATATATTTAGCAAAAATATTTATTTGAAATAATCTAGATTTATACTGATTAGATGACATCTCTTTGATTTAGTATTTCTATAATATTTTAGGGAAGTTAGAAAGTAAACTGACAGATAAAAATCAACATTTTAAAATTTCAAATCAGCTAGAGTTTGCTATTCCGTAAAGAAAACCTTGACATCTAGCTTTATATTGAGCAAGTGATCTTTCTCATCTTTTGTACTTTGATCACCATGCGGTGCACTGACAGTTTTTATGCAAGTGATGGCACACAGATTGGCTTTAGCAATTTCAAAAGATCTCTATTGTTGGAATCAGCATGCATGAAATGAAACACAGTTGACAGAAAGAAAAGCAAATTCAAATCATAGCCTTCATACTCAAAAAGAGTATGTGGATAAGGCAAATAGAAATGAATACCTGGTGCTGCCTAACTGGCTCATTCAAGCTGATGCTGAGTTTGGGAAAGGGATTACATTTTCACCGTATATGTGAGAGCAAATTCTCTTGCAGTCTCTCACAAAAACAAGATTAGACTTAACCTCCAACTGGCTTTCTGTCTTCCATCTTCTAACAGCCACCTTTTTACTTTAAAATTTTCCATATATTTAATTAAGCATCAGTTAATTGTACAAGGATGTTCCATTTTGACTTGTTCATATATGTTCATGTATCTGTTTCAACCCCTCTGTCACTCTCCCGTATCCATTATCCATTTTCCTCCTTCCAAAACCAGTTTCAATTAGCATCATTGTTTCATTTTCATTCGTATATGTAATCTTTTTAATCATATTCACCCTCCTTCAGCATCTTTGTTTGATCTCCTCTTCCCAGTAGTACCCACCCTCAAAATAGGGTGCATTTTATATCCTTATCCATTTTTTTAGTGAGTGCTAATAGTTTAAACTGATTTTTCATTTGTGTATATACCAGGATTTTCATTCTATTGGCCTCTTGGCTTTGTCTCACTTTCCCTATCCTCACTATCTATTAAACAGTTTTCTATGAACTCCTTTCACTATTTTAATTCATAGATAAAAAGCATTTGGTTATTGACCACTCTTTCTTTCTTTCATCTCTATCTTTGTCTTTCCCTGTCTCACTGTCTCTCCACCTCTATCTTTCTCTGTCTCTGTCTCTATTTCTAACTCTATCACTCTGCTTCTCTGTCTCTCCCTTTCTCTGTCTCAGTCAGTACCAGAGCTTATATTCAGGCTTTCTGGCTTGTTAGCTTAGCTGGTGCCCTATCATTTAGGCACACCTCCATTACATCATTTTGACAGTTAGTTGGGGATAAAGCCTGTTGATCTTTCCTACCCAATCTGACTTCAAATTTTGGTCATTCAATTGTTAGCCTTCTAAGTATCACGGATTATATACTTGAGACACCAGCATTCAATATAATATTAACATTTCCTCCATTCCATGCCCCTCATACAACCTACAATTACAAAAAAAGTAATCATACACGTGGTTAAAATATTATGATTGAGTTCCAGGAAGATGGCAGAGGAGAAGCTGGAATATGAACAAGCTCTCACATAGAAAGCAGCTTTATAGTTCCAGTGAACAGTCCTAAGCCAGAGAATCACACCAAGTGTGCCATCACAGGACAGAGAGTTAGGCAAGAGAGGGGAAGCCAAGGCAAGGAGATACATCTGAGCACTTGCCAGCAGCCGCAGTGCCAGCGGCAGGGTCACGGCGGCCACCCATACCTGAGCCACAGAGAGTCTGGGACGAAGGAGCCAGATGCAGCAGATGCAGCAGGCGAGCGGATTCTACTCAACACCAGCAAGAACTGACAAGGAGTGGACATCTACGTCCTGCAGCTTGCAGACCAGAGAGGACCAAGGAACCAAGGCTCGGTGTGAGTAGAAGCCTGACATCCTCACTCCTTCTCAGGGAGCAGAAGAGGGAAGGCCACCCCTCCCCACCCAGGACCAGTGATCTCCATCTTAGATACCAACAAAGCTCGGCGGAGCTGCTAGCTCCAACTCAGGCCTTGGAATAAAACGAGTCATTTAGCAGATCACAAGAACTTAACGGCGGCGTGACCTGCCAGACTTAGCTCCATCCAGGGAAAAGTCACCCAGCTCAGGTGCCAGCCATAGGAGTGGCTTTCCTCACTGGGTAACCAGAGCCAGAGGCTGCCCCTCCCTCTAGCAGCCTCAACAATCAA
>NW_012267361.1:688827-690417 GCF_000151885.1 Dipodomys ordii
TTTTTCCTCTTATAATTTTTATTTTACGGATACGTGAATGTGCATTTTCCTTTCTTTCTTGTCTTCTTTCTCTTTTTTTTTCTTTTATAATTATCTTTTTATTTTTTGTTTAGCTCTACTGAACTTCTGATCTTTTTTTCTCCCTTTCTTATCCTTTTCACCTTTTCCTCTCTTTTGTTCTTCTTTATGTGACTTAAATCTTGTCCTGCATATCCTCAGATAAACCCAGATAAACCCGTAGTTAACTAGTAGACCCTATCCCCCATTGTGTACACAATTAATCCACAAATTTATTACTCAATTCAAAACCTCTGAGACTTAAATTCCTTAATAGCAGTACTACCTCTTTATACCTATAAAATATTTTAAGCATTTTTTTAAGTTTTCACATCTCCTCTATGTCCCTCCCATGCTCCCAGTATATTCACATTCCTCTCTATATAGATTTTTTTTAAATTTCCATAATAATATTAATTTTTACGTTTCTATTTTTTTCTGGCCTCTTTTCATTTCCCTTTCGCTTTCTTCTTTTTCTATCTCTACTTGATTCATACCCAACCTATTTCCTGCATTGAGATTAGGACATAGTTAACTCTCCCTGTGCCTCGCTACACCAATCTATTCCTATTTTTTACCCACATCTCTCCCTAAACCGAATAATTTCTGGTTTTCCAAATTCTTCTCTGCAGTTCGAAGCCCATTAACATATAGTTGTTTGATGTTGAATAGATGTATCTGTTGAACTAGATTGCATCTGTAGTCTATTGACTATACAAATTCAAACTTTGGTTGATAGTTGCCTTAAGATAGAGTTCTAGCACAAAACTGGTGCTATTTTCATCTCAAATGGGCAGAGTAAGCCAGAAAAACACAAGACAAATGGCAAATCCGGGTATCTCAATTCCCAATCTTGATAATCAGGGGACAGAACAGATGATGAATAATCCAGAGGAGAGTTTCCAAATAGCTATACAAACACTGCTCGCAAACATGATAAATGAGAAGTCTGACAACTTACAAAGGACTATCTATGAGTGTGAAAGGGAGAGAGAGGAGGCATCCCAAAAGTTTATACGGGAATATCATAAGCATGAGGAAGTTAATCAAAAACTGATACAGGATTTGCATGAGCAACATGAGAATACTCAAAGCGAAAGGGAGGAATGGTGTGAGCAGGCTGAGAACACTCAAAGAGAACTGCAGGAATCCCACGAATGGGAAGAAGTTAATCAAAGAGTAATACAGGAATTGAGAGACCAGGTAGAGAATACACAAAGATCACTAAAGGCATTCATGGAATCCATTAACAAAGAGCTGAAGGAAGTCACGGAGACCACAAAGGGAATGCTGAATGGAACCCAACAGAAGGAAAGGGAGTCCAAAGAAACCAAAACCAATCAACTAAGTGATTGGAGAACAAACACTGAACACCAAATTAAGGAAGTAAAGTAATTCGTACAAGACCAAAAACAGAGCTTCAAAAAAAAATTTGAAGCCATCAAAGCTGACCAATTAGAAGGAAAAGAGATAAAAAACAAAGTAGAGAGTCTTGACAGCAGGTTAGACCATGCAGAAGATCGAATCTCAGGG
>NW_012267361.1:694677-699983 GCF_000151885.1 Dipodomys ordii
TGTCAGTATAACTTGTGGAGGAGATGGGGAAAAACCAGTTGTTTAAGGATACAGGTGGACCTGTTGCAACAATGAGAAGTACAAGCTGTCATGTCCAAAAAGGGCTTTACAATGTCGGTGTGGGGGGGGTGCGGGGGGAAGCGGGGAAGGAGAAGGGTTGGTATTGGGGGGAAGGGGGGATGCTGGGAAGGGATGTGAAGGGTAAACAAAGGAGGAGGCTGCAGTGCTTGGTAAGAAATGTACGCATTATCCTGCCCATGTAAATGTAACCCCTCTGTACAGTATGTTCACAAATAAAATAAAATAAAATTTAAAAAATGATAAAAAATAAAATATTATGATTGCACATATATTACATATATACCATCTTTATGATTCATGTATATATATGTGTGTGTGTGTGTGTGTGTGTGTATAGTTTTTGTTTTACTATCCATATATGAGAGAAAGCATGTGAATTTTGTCCTATTGAGTGAGGATTTCTTAACATAGTTATCTTCAGTTCCTTCCATTTCTCTGAAACACATATAATTTGATTCTTCTTTACAGTTGAATCATACTCCATTTTGTGTATGAACCACATTTTATTGATTAATCTGTCAATTGTAAGGACTCTTGGCTGTTTTCATAATTTAGCTATTGTGAATAGTGCCATAATGAACATAATGATTCACAGTCTTTTGGATATATGTCCAAGAGTGATACTGATGGATTTTATAATAGCTATATTTTCAGATTTCTAATGAACATCTATACTGATTTCAATTGTGGTTGTACTAGTGTACATATACTAATGGTCTATGAGGATTCATTATCCCCACATCTGCCCCAGGATTTTTGTGTATTGTTGATTATCACCATTCCAACTGGAGTGAGATGAAATCTCAGTGTCATTTTGATTTGAACTTCCTTATCAGCCAGATATGTTTAATATTCATTTATGAATTTATTGGCCATTTGTATTTCTTTTGAAAATTGGTTCTTCAATTTCAGAAAATAAGAGTAAATTTGATTTTATCAAACTAAAATATTATGCACAGAAAAGAAAACAGGCACTAGACTGAGAGCCTACAACATAACTATCTATCTGACAAGGGATTACTTGATACTTTAAAAGCTCAAAAATTATACTCCTTAAAAACAACCCAATTAAGAGGTCATATTATAAATACAGAAAGAATCAAGACTATATATATTTAATCAATATATAAATAAAGAATCAATATATATAAAGAATCAAGACTAATATATTGGCTATTGGAGTTAAATGGAAAATTTGAGTCAAAGAAAATTTTTTGATTCATATCTTATGCAATTGATTTGAGGCAACAATTTTTACTGCGCTAGGAAAGACTAAAGAAGATGTAATCAAAGTGTTAGCAATGAACACTGACTTTTTGGCATGATTAAATTTGAGATCACTCCCAGAAATCTACATGAGATGCAGAATAACAGGTCAGAAGTTCAGGGGGAAAGCCACAGACAGCATTGACTATGTACCTTTCCACCAGACAGGAAATACACATATCCATACAACAAGATTAAACTCTATGAAAAGGAAAAGGGGGCTTCAGAAAGAGAGATGTGGGATAAGTTTACCCTTTGGCTGACTACTGCAGGAATTTGCAGTGTACAAGCTTCAGAGAAGCCGTATAGGCTTACATACATGTGTATTTCCTCCTGCACAGACAAAATGAGTCTTCAGATTGTTTTTGTTTCCTCAGTGAACATGAGCTAAAGCCATTAACTAATAATGAAGAAAGTGCAGGGGGAAAGAATTAGAAGATATGGAAATGAACAATGTATACATCTGCTAGTAGTAAATTAAAGAAAATGTAAATATATATAAGGAAGATTTCTGCATAGAACAAAGTTACCCTTTAAAATTTGTAATCTTGCATTTAAGGTAAACAAAGTCAGTTCTGATATGTATGGAAAGAGAGAAGGTAGAAAACTAAATTTAATTAGATATCACACTGCCAGGTAAGTACAACATATGGAGAAGGAGAAAGGGAGTTAAAAGAGTTTGCAAGGGTGTTCCTATAATTATAATTATGGAACATGAAATCTAAGTTGAGTAGAATATTAACACATTGCTTAGAGAAAAACTAGAAAAATGACCTAGAGTTTTTAATAAAGTCAAAATATTGGTGAGAGAGAAACTACATTGGAATGATAGGAAATCATGTTTACTGAGAAGTTTTTTATGTGGCTTGCTTTCACCTATTTTTGAGTTCTGATTTTCAGTGGTGATTAAAATAAAACAGAAACATGTTCATTTAAGAGGGCTGCAGAGAGCATTGCCAGGATACAATTGCACTTTTGTTACCATGAGAAGATTGCACATGGAGAGTAATTTGAAAACTTGGAGAAAATTGCTGATCATAAATGGTGCTGGTGAGCATAATGTCACATGGTATAGAGGATACTGGAAGGGTAAGAAAGTATGTCAGACTAATAGATGTGCAGAATTGTTGTTGGATTTGGAATTTTTAGTTTCTAATGTTGTATTAGAAGCTGGGTGTAATGCTGTTCATCTTTGATCCAATGTACACTAAGGGTGGGATGGGAGGGTGACTTGAGCACAGTGCTTTGATACAACCCTGGGCAACATTGATGGATAACATCACAGAAATAAAAAATAAATAACCAAGCAAAACCTTTATCTTAATGACTTGAGAAATTTATGGTTTTTGATCTATGAGTGTCTAAAAGTATAAAGAGGTATTCAAGGCTTGTGACTTTTATCATGGTAGTCTTTTGAGGGAAGATAGGAAACAAATAGGTGCTGTTGTATCTGTTAGTAATTTTAATTTTAGTCCTAAGAATTCGTAGCCTGAGTAACTCAAAGGATGGCTGCTTTTGTTAGAAAATTCTAAAAACCATTTATCTAGCAACATTCTGCTGTAACTTTCTGCTCAGTAGAAGCAAGAGAAGTAAAGAAGTTCATTTTTTTCTAATTTCTTTGAGACAGTCTTAATATGTAGTGCAGGTTGACTACAAGTTAATTATCTTTCTTCAGACTCCTAAATTCTAGAATTACAAGTCTAGCCAGCATTTCCTGCAAGCAATCTCTTCCAAAGTGTCAGGATATTGTGCAAGAGTCAGGCTCTTAGATTTTGTTTCTGGTACAAAAATGGTGTTAAAAGGTACATGGACATGGACATGAACTAATTCCAGAAAGAGTAATTTAGACTTTGATAGACTTTGATAATTGATATGGGTGAAAAAGCTGAATTGCACGGAATGTACATTTTAAAATTTAACATGATTTAATACATTTCTGTAGTTTTTTTAATTAATAAGATTTTTATTGGGAAAATACCATACAGAGGGGTTAAAATTACATGAGCCAATTACATGAGCAAGGGAATAAGTACATTTCTTATCAAGCATTGTTGCCTCCTCCTTTGTTTCCTCTTATCATCCCTGCCCTCCGATTCCTCCTTCTGCCAAATTGTAAAGTTCATTTTTCTACAGAACGTCTTGTACATCTCATTGTTGCAATGGGTCCACCCATATCCCTATTTAAACAATTTGTTTTTTCCCTTCCGCTCCATAAATTATACCAACATCAAATATAGTGAAAAGAGGGGTTATAACATGGGGGGAGGGACATACAAAGCAACAAAGAAATAATCTTATTAATATATTAGAAACAATAGCAAGAAATAAAAAAAAAACACTGAGTCCTTATCTTGGGATTCATTTTGCCTAACATCAACTTTTCTGACCATTTCTGCTTGTCTCAGACCTATACTAGTTATTGCAAATAAGGGAAACCAAGGGACCTATGTTTCTTTGGGCTTGGCTTACTTCACTTAATATAATTTTTTCCAAGTCTTTCCTTTTCCTAACAAATGGGGCAATGTCATTCTTTCTGATGGAGGCATAGAATTCCATTGTGTAAATATACCACATTTTCTTGATCCATTCATCTACCGAGAGGCATCTGGGTTGGTTCCATATCTTAGCTATGGTAAATAATGCTGTATTAAACATAGTTGTGCTGGTAGCTCTAGTATGGTCTTGTTTGTGAACATTTAGGTAAATGCCCAAAAGTGGGATTGCTGGGTCATAGGGAAGCTCTATGTGGAGTCTTTTGAGGAACCTCCATACTGCTTTCCAAAGTGGTTGAACAAGTTTACACTCCTACCAACAATGCAGTAGGGTTCCCTTCTGTCCACGTCCCCTCCAGCGTCTGTTGTTATTAGAGGTCTTGATTGTAGCCATTCTAACTGGGGTAAGGTGGTATCTGCAGTATTTTAAGCTGTAGTTAGTACATTTCTTAAAATCGTGGATTCCAAGTCTTTTTGTTATATTTTCTTTTTAAAAAATATTTTTACTATCATTAAGTAGTTGTAAAAAGGAGCAGCCATTTTACAAAGCAGTATATGAAAACCTACAATTCATCTTGATCAATGTTTCACTTTTAAATATTTTCACTTGTGCCTCCCAACATTTTCTTTCCTGCACTTTTCTCAGTTTTATAGGATACACAGTGAATGCTTGATTGCATTCTTCCACTTTTTCCCCTTTGTTTACCCCTTTCCCTGTGACCATACCTTCTCTTTCAATTACTCGTTTCTTGGTATTCATTTTATTGCTCTTTGACCTTGACTTTCTAAGGAATTACACTATTTGAATTCTCCCTAGAGTCTACCATCTTTCAGTTAATACATTTATATACATTTGCAAACTAATTTCTTTGCTTTTTAGTTTTTAAACTAATTTAGCTTCCACAGATGAGGAAAATATGCAGGCTTTGTCTCTCTGAGCCTGACTCACTACACCTAGCCTGTTGTTCTTTTCCTAATTTTTCCATATCTATACTAACATTAAAATATCATTCTTTCCATCCTTTATAGATAAGTAAAATAAGTAAAATTCCATCTTTATAGATGCCCCATTTTCTTGTTCTATTTGTTCATTGACAGGTACCTGGGCTAATTCCCTAGCTGGATACAGCACTATTCAGTGCTGTAATGAATATAGTTGTGCTGGTAACTTTATTATCACCTGATTTTTGGTCTTTTGGATAAATGCCGAGGAGTAGAATTGCTGGATTATAAGGTAATTCTATGTTTAGTTCTTTGAAGAACCTTTATATGCTTCCAGAGTGGGCAAACCCAAGGTTTTTTGATTGAAGAGAATTAAAATATTATATATGTACATATTCAAACAGAGACATGCAACTAAATATACATGGTAGTAAATATTTTACATGTTGTAAATACATTCAAAAATCATACACATACACATTGGGCAAAGTCCATGTATTTTAAGTGTATATATATATATATATA
>NW_012267361.1:707623-725679 GCF_000151885.1 Dipodomys ordii
GGCTGGTGCTCAGATGTGTATTCTTTCCTTGGCTTTCTCTCACTTGTCTAACTCTCTGTCCTGTGATGGCACACTTGGTGTGTTTCTCTGGCTTAGGACTGTTCACTGGAACTCTAAAACTGCTTTCTATGTGAGAGCTTGTTCAGCTTCCAGCTTCTCCTCCGCCATCTTGTCCTCTCTCCATCGATCCTAGCTTTTCAAGAGGCTAAGATCCAGAGAATAGTAACTCAAAGCCAGCCTTCACACAAAACTCAAGACTCCCTCTCCAAGTTTAAAATTACTACAAATTAAAATTATAAAAAGTTGATTATATCAAGAAGAAAACTTTTAAATGTGATTTGTGTTATATTCTTCTGACCTCCAAGTTTCTCGTAGAATAACAGGATTAATAAAATTTATAACACAAAATAAATAGACTAGTATAGATGCTTTGTATATATGAGATCAATAACATTTTGTGTTTCAGTAATGCACATAGAACGGTAAAATTCATTTCTTATGATCATAATGCTTTCTTAAGAAGAAATATGTGGAAATATATAATCTCTCATAATATGAAGATTGAATCAATATAAGAGATGTCTGCATGTGCAAAATCAAAGAATAAAATGAGAAATCAAAAAAAATTGTATAGGGTGAAAAGTAAGATGAAACTTTTCCAATAAAGGCATTATGCATCTATATAAGAGAAAAGAAATTTAAGCCAGGTGATATAATACCTTTTCCTATTTTTTCTTTTCTATTTTTTGTATACCAGAACTGTTTTGCTAACAAGAAGACATCAGTTCAGCATAGACTCCTTTGTCATTTAGACAGAGTAAGAGCTATGTGTAAGGAAATACTATTGTAATGAATGATGAATTGAATTAGAGGCAAAAGAATGTAAAGAGGTGGAGAGATTAGAAGGCCACTTGAATGATCCACTTGGCCACTTGACACTTCATTTTCTGTTTCTTCCTAAATACTAACACTGTATGGCATCCTGAGGCTTTTGTCTCTTACTTCTGGGCAGAAACTACCTCTGAGCATAGGCCTGTAGGTAAGATTACCTTGATTTCTCAGTTGGTTAATGTAATGTCTCCTGTTTATCTCTTCTGTAAAAGCTAAGATTCTAAATGCTTGCTTTTTAGGTTACAAATGGAAGTCTTTTACTCAAAGTTTTGCAATAAGTCACTTTTTGCCTTCAAGAAAGATTGTTCACTACATTTCATAATTCTATGATAAGTTTTCTAACCTCATCTATCCTAAAACTAAAGCTTTATTAAAGATCTATATTTTTTCATTGTATTTAACACAAAAAATCAGACTCTTAAAATGAGCTGTAAAAATACAATACATCAAGCATATTCATTATGAAAAACAATCATTAGGGAAAAATTTTAAGATGTGCTTAGAATTATTTCAATTAGGTGTTTCTTACCAATCAGTGAGACATAGTTGATTTTTGTTGTTCATTCAAATGATGGAATATTAAGAAATTTCCTTAGAACATGAGTGAGAGTTCTTCAATTATAATTTTTAGAAATGGGGTTAAGTGTTTTATATTGATAATGTTTAGAATTGATATTAAAGCAGTGGTAGAGATGCAAATCACTCCGCTAAAAAATACGAATTTTTATCCCTATGCGATTAGTTTGTATATATTATTTGGATTTTGAATTCTTTTTTTTTTCCAGACGTTTATTTTTCGGAGTGGTGATAATTTTACTTTAAGACTGTGCCAATTTATTTATACCCACGTGTTTACACTTCTTCCCGTGGAATAGTTCTGTCCAGCTTTCCTACGTGTGTGTTGAGATTCTGCCGTGTGGTCTTTCTTCCTTTCGCCTCGATTCTATTGCACTTGTATAAGAAGTTCCTCCTGTTTCTAAACCTACTTTCTATATTCAGATGTCTGTTCTTGAAAGCTTCTTTCCTCGTGAGATCGGCAACACTTAGCAAGTCACTTTTATAGTTTTTTAAAAAGAAGTGTGTGTTGTTCTTATCTGTAGTTACGTCTTAAAGAAGTACTTGACAGACTTGTTCCTATGGAGAGTAGCTTCTCTCTGTGCCTGTGTGTGTGATGTCTGTGTGCAGGATGCTTTTAGGAAATTACGTTATTTTCCTAAAAAGAATAATAAATTCTGAACCACTTTCCTATGTGACCAACAAAAAGAAGTCTAGAGCCTGAAAACATTTCATATTCTCAGCTGTGAAACTCTTAAAGCAAGAGTTGTATTTTAGAGACGAGTGGGGGTGGGTGGGGAGGAAACACATCTGCTTTCCAAAGATTTTAGTCTTTTTCAGGGTTTTTTTTGTGTCTCGGTTGCTTTATATAATGCAATATTTTGTAGTGCAAATAGATATAACCTGGTTTCTATCTGACGAGTTTTTTTCATATCTCATGAATGGTGCACTGTTTTGCATATTAAATAAACGTATCCAATATAAAAACTTCTACTTGAAGTATCTGTCTAAAAGTAAAGAGCATGGGGACTGATGAAGAAATGTTTTGCGTGATGTGAACTGGTAAAAATGAGATCAAAGCCTTCATCTAGTATTATGTCTGTGTTGAGATGTTGGGGTGTTTTTCTACTTTTGGGCATGGTTCAGCTCGGAACACCTTCCCCAGGGGTAGCAAGGACCCGCATCATTCCACCTCCAGGAAAATCAGCATCGTGCCTGCATAACATGAAGCTCTAGGTTCCTTTGCTCTAAAAAATAAACGGAGGCGCCATCTGACCCGACCTCTCCAAGTCAGAGGTGGGAAATAGAAGCTCCAGAGTGCCCTGCGTGAAGCCTCACATCCAAGCTCAGCTCCCTGGGGCGCTGTCCACTGCTCAAGCCTTGATCAGCACACAGAGGCAGACACGTGCCTTTGCAGAGGCGGACTGACTCCTGTCTGGAAGCCAGTGTGGACCCAGATGTGTGCAGACACAGCAGTGAGTAAAGACGGCAGCACCATTCATTCTCACCACCAGCAATTATCCAGTGGCCTCTGAGACTGGCAATGGTGGAGAGGCTGTACTAGCACAGGAGCCAGTCCTGTAATCCTGGCTTCTCAGGACGCTGAAATCTGAGGATGCCCATTCAAAAACAGCCTGGATAGAAAAGTCCTTGTGATTCTTGTCTCCAACTGACAGAGTAGAGAAGTGGTGTGGACGTGGATGTGAAGGCAGCAATGGTATCGATGCACTGATTCCGCCACAGACAGACTGGTTCGCAAAAGGCCCTCAGAACTGTGGGTATTCCTCAGAGCAAAAAGGGAAGAATAAAAAAAGAAAAAAGAGGGAAAAAACAGAGAAATCCCAGCTATCCTGACTTTAAGCCTTTATCCGAGTCACAGCACCATTTATGTTAGGTTTTTAAAAAGAGAGGTAGCCGAGTGAGAACAGCAGCAGCCCGCACGTGGTATTCAGGTAAGGGGTAGGTTTATTCAGTAGACATGCTGGGACCAGGCAAGGTTGGCACTCCACGTGGCTGGGAAAGGCCTGGGAATGAGAGAGAGCTGGGAAGAGAGGAAAGAGAGAGAAAAGAGCCAGAAAAGAGCAGAGAGAGGGGTAAGAACAGTAGCACTCACGTGGTATTCAGGTAAGGGGTAGACCTGCTGGGACCAGGCAAGGTTGGCACTCCACGTGGCTGGGAAAGAGAGAGAGCAAGAAAAGAACAGAGAGAGAGCTAGAATAGAACAGAGAGAGCAAGAAAAGAGCAGCAAGAGCAAGAGTGGATTTTGAATTCTTATGTGTTGAAAGACTGGTTATCACATCATGGGCTTTGGGGAGAGCTAATGGCATCATTAAGGAAGTTATACCACAGGAATGTGCCTTGAATGTGTTACTGACCCTTTGCCACTTCCTCTCTTGTTTGCTTCCCAGCCTTCATGAAGTGAGCAGCTTTGGGCCAATATGCACTCCCAGTATAAAGTCTGCTTCATCATTAAGCAGAAAGTGATCATGAAATTATGAGCTCAAATAAATCCTCTTTCTGCATAAATTTATTTATTTTGGGTATTTTGCTACCATATTTAACACATCACTATTATATATATTTCATTGCTTAAATATGTCAGGAAATTCTTAGAATGAATAAGTAATATAATAAAATATATAGTGAATGAAATATAATAAAATAATGAACTGTAGCATTTGTGCTTGTTATCTCTAAATGATTTACACTGGTAACATGTGCTTAAGTTCCATTAACTTATAATTGAACTTATTGAGTCATTATCATTATTAAGTGGAGTCAAATCTGAGGTGAAACAAAAAAATAACATACACTTGTTGAGCTCAGGTAGCTGTCAATGTTTATTTTCCTGTCATAAAAAACCTAATTATGAATTTGTATTTTTGTTTCCTTCAAATATTTTGATGATTCTGTAAGGGACTGATGAAAAATGTTCAGAAATTTACTTTTAAGCAATCATGTAGATGGAAATATCTCAAAAATACCATGAAACACCATTATGAAGATTTTGTACCATATTTGGCATTTTTAAATGTCCTTTAGCTGAATTAAGTAATCAATAATTTCCTAGAAAATCAATAATTTCCTAGAAAATAAATCAGAAATTGTGCAATGAACTCAAAGAAACTTATACATACTTAAGAACTGTCACTATCATTCCATTTGAAAGATAGACTTGGGAATGAGGGCATGTTTCAAGTAGTAGAGTGCCAACTGGGACTAAAATAGCCAATCAGAAGCATAAGGTTCTGAGTTCAAGCCTCGATACCAGAATAAGAAAATCAAAAGGTAGACTTTTCTTTATTTTTGTAGTCTGTTCCTATTTTAGTCCAATGTATAGTCATAGACACACTATTTTGGCATTTATTAAAATTTTTGTTTAACTAGATATACAAACATTTCAACCAAAAACTTAAATACCAAAAAAAATGGAGCTTAAGACCCAGTTGCATGACATGAAAGCATTAGAGAAGCTATGCTCTGGATGCTTTGTGATAATGCACTTTCAGAATTCCAAACATTTAAAAGCGCTATTGTTAGAGATGAGCATGTATTATCCAGTAGGTTTAGGTTATCTTAGGTCATCTTAGGTTACCCTTGTTTAACTTTCAAATTTGAAATCCTGAATTATTGTTTTAAGTTTTGACTTAGAGCAATGAAATTAAAAAAAAAAAACAATTGAATGAGGCTTTTCCTGTCTTTAACAATTTGGTCATACTAAAATATTATCTTAGTGGCTGAATAATATCCTTTTTTATATTAATCTATTCAGTGACCAGATCTTGAATAACTAGAATTTGCAATGTTGATGGACATTTTAGATACTCAGTATTTAGATGAGAACCATGCCTTTCATAACAATAGGATAGGAACAACAGCGGTATCAAAATCAGGAAATGAGCACATCATTATTCTTCTATGCTCTTCAAAATTGCCAGTTAGATATTTGGTGGTGGTACCTCTCAGCCTTCTCACCAAACACAGGAAATCACTTTAAAGTTTTCAGCAACTATTAGGTAGGTACAAATAAAATGCATTGTTTTAGTAGGGTCATCAGTTTCACTTGTATATTTAGATCACTTAGTCACAATTTCCTCACCCATTAAATGAGAACAGGCTGATCATCTTACTCTAAGTAAACCTGACTCTTAAAACAAATTGTGCCTTGGAAGTACAATTGCTCTCTAGTAAAAGACTTGCAGGACAGCCTTTT
Source organism: Dipodomys ordii (assembly GCF_000151885.1). Taxonomy (NCBI): domain Eukaryota; kingdom Metazoa; phylum Chordata; class Mammalia; order Rodentia; family Heteromyidae; genus Dipodomys; species Dipodomys ordii. Next base: position 713,283 of record NW_012267361.1, read on the forward strand.
CTCTTTTCTCAGGGACTTCAGGTTAATAGACTCCCTGAATATGCTTAGCATCTGAATATATTTAATGAAATAGGGAGACACACTTGAATTTTATTCTGCAGCCTATACAAAAATATTAGAGAGAAAATTATTCCAAAAACTGAGGTGTTTTCTTGTAATTTTATCTGTTCTAATTATTAAAAAAATAACTATGAATAAAGAAAACAAAAGACAGCTAAGCAAGAATCACTACTATAGGAAGGTTTTTATGAAAATTTTGAAAACTATTTTTAATATATTGCTTGCTAACAGACTCAGGTATCAACCATCATTAATAATGGTGCATGTCCAAGACTTTCTCAACATTTGATTTATATTTATATCAGTATTGAAATCCTAATACTCTAAACTTAAATCTTTTTCACCAAATACCTTGTTCATAGTCTTCATTTCAAATAATTATAAGGAAGAGTAGTCCCATCTACCCAGAATTTGTGACTAGTTGCTATTTAATACCTTCTGATGATTTTTTAATAGTATCAGCTTTGGGTGGGGATTGCAGCTCAAGGCCAACTGAGCAGTAACGTATGTGAGACTTTTATCTCTTCAATTATCCAGTAAAAAGATGGAAGTGTAGCCCTGGTTCAATCACTAACCTAGAGCAGAAAAAGCTCAGGATAGTGCTCAGGCCCTGATTTCAAGCCCTGAGACTACCCCCACAAAAAACGAAAATCACCATTGAGTGTTTTCTCTGCAATCACTGTGAAACTAGGGCTTGTAAGCTACTTACCTAAGTATTAACTTGTTCAGGACACAGGACTTTATTATTTAAAAAAAATAGAAGACAACAACAATAGCAATCATGCAAAGCCTAAACAACAACAAAAGAAAACATGATTTCTGAATTTATACTGCTACAGGGATGACTGGTCATTAGAAATATAAAAATGTGTAAAAGAATGGGTTCTACTATATATCTACACAAAGGCATTCACACACACACACACACACACACACACACACACACACATCTATGGCTCTATGTCTATCACAGTGCTCAAACCTCTCCTTGACACCACACCCCCACTTTTCTGAAAGTATGAGTGTTTACTGTACAGATATTGTACACTCTCATCTGGTTTGCCAAGTAGCCACTTCTGTTTAATATTCTCTCTTTTTAATTTAATTTAATTTAATTGTGAGGATGATGTCAGAGGGGTTATAGTTACATAAGTAATGTCTTGAATATGTTTCTTCTCGAACCCTTGTTACCCTTTGTTACCCCTCCTTGTTTTCTCCCACTTTCCTTCCCTCACAACTCTGCTTCCCCCAACTTGTAAAATTCATTTCCATCATAGTAGATTGTGAGTATTATTGTTTCATTGGTTCAACCTTCATCTTTTGTCTCACCATTTTGTGATCTCTCTTCCCGTACCCAAATCAGATTAACATATATACAAGACACTGGGTACCAAAATCAAAAATGGTGGCAACAGGGGATGAAACCAAAAGGGGAAAAATGAAAGAAAAAAACAGTAACTTCATATAGTACATTAAAAAAATCAAAGAAACATAAAAACCTTCTTGTTTTCATATCTTAGAGTTCACTTTCAATTAGCATCATTTTATATGGTCATATGTACATAGCTATTGAGCTACTGTCATCCTCTGCTAGCAAGGACTGTCCTAGATATATACTATTTATTACAAATGAGGGAAACTATGGTGCCTATGTTTCTTTGGGTCTGGCTTACTTCATTTAATATGATTCTTTCCAACTCTCCATTTCTTTATCCATAGGGTGCTATCTTTCTGTTGAGAGCACAGAATTTCATTGTGTGTGTATACCACATTTTCTTGATCCATTCATCTACTGAGGGACATCTGGATTGATTGCATACCTTAGCTATGGTAAATAATGCTGCAAAGAACATGGCTGTGCTGGTAGCTTTAGTATACACTCATTTGTACTCATTTGGGCAAATGCCCAGAAGTTGCATTGCCTGGATCTTAGGGGAGCTTTATGTTTAGTCTCTTGAGAAACCTCCATATTGCTTTCCAAAGTGTTTGAACAAGTTTACATTATCACCAACAATGTAGTAGTATTTCCTTTTGGCCACATCCCACCAGCATCTGTTATTATTTTTCTTGATAATGGCCATTCTAACTTGTATGAGGTGAAATCTCAATGTAATTTTGATTTACATCTCTTTGATTTTATGGCCAGAGATATTGAACATTTCTTCATGTATCTATTGACTATACTTACTTCCTCTCCAGAGAAGTCTCTTTTTAATTCTTTAGCCCATTTATTAATGGGAGGGTTGTATCTTTGAGGATTTGTTTTTTGGGGAGGGGGATTAATTTTTTGAGCTCTATTTATATTTTTTGATATGAGGTCATTGTTGTATAGCTAGTGAAGATCTTCTAATCTGTTTGCTTTCTTTTGTCTTGCTAGCTATGTTCTTTGCCATGCCGAAGCTCTGCAGTTTAATGTGATCCCATTAATCCAGCTTTTATTTGATTTGTTGTTTCTGGGTCCCTATGCCAGGGAGCCATATGGTACTCCTATCTCTTCCTGTAATATTTTTAGGGTATCTGCTCGTACCTTGACATTTTTGATTCATTTGAAGTTGATTCTGGTTCAGGGTGATATATAAGGATCTAACTTCAGTTTTCTACATGGGTCCAGCACCATTTACTGAAGAGGATGTCTTTCTTTCATCTGGTAATTTTTGGCTCTCTTATCAAAGATTAGGTGGTCATAGGTCTGTGGTCTTCAATTCTATCCATTGGTCCTCAGGCCTGTTCCTGTGCCACTACCAAGCTGTTTTTATAACTAAAGCTTTATAATAAAGCTTAATGTTTGGTATTGATATTCCTCCAGAACAGTTGTTTCTGCTAAGGATTGTTTCTGCTATTCAGAGTCTTCTATTATTCCATATGAATTTTTGGATTTCTTCTTATACTTCATTAAAGAATGTTGTTAGGATATTGAACTTGTAGATAGCTTTGGGTAATATTGCCATTTTCACGATGTTAAGTCTCCCAATACAGGAGCATTGAGGTTTTTCCACTTCTTTAAATGTGCTTTAATTTCCCTTTTCAAGTTTTTGAAGTTTTATCAGGGACTTCTTTTCACAAGTCCTAGGTTTCCCCCCGCCCCGAGGCTATTAAAAAAGAAGTTCCTTTTCTGATTTAAGCCTTACTCTTCTCATAGTTTGCATACAAAAAGCTTCTAATTGTTGTGGGTTAATTTTATGCTTTGCTAGTTTGCCAAAATTTTGGATCAGCCTGAGTAATTTGGGGCTTATGGGTTTCTTTAATTATAGGACCATACCATTTGCAAAGAGGGATAGTTTTACTTGTTTTTTCCTCATTTGGATCCTCTTCATGTTTGTCTTCTGCCTTATTGCTCTCACTAGGAATTCCAGTACTATACTGAAGAGCAGTAGAGAGAACAGACATTCTTAACTAATTCATGATTTTAGAGAAAATGTTTTTAACTTTTCACCATTAAGTATAATGCTAGCTGTCGATTTGTCATGTACAACCTTTATTATATTGAGGATTGTTCCATGGATTCCTAGCTTCTTCAGAGTTTTCATCATAAATGATCATGTGGTTCTTGTACTTGCTCCCATTGATGTGTTGAATTTCATTAACTGATGTGTATATATCGAACCAGCTTTGCACTTCTGGAATGAATCTCATTTGGTCATAGTGAATGATTTTTTGTTTGCTTCTTTTTTAGTTATTGAAGTCATTTTGCCAGAATTTTAAGAAGTTTTACATCAATGTTCATTAAAGAAATGGGTCTATAGTTCTTGTTCTTTGATGGGTCACTGCCTGGTTTGAGGATTCAGCTTATGCTAGGCTCACAGAACAAATTTGGTAGTGATCTTTGCTTTCAACTTCATTGAAGTTTGAGGAATATTGGAGTGAGTCTTCTCTGCTTGGGAGCTTCTGGAATCTGATTAATGGTTAGCTTGTAGAACAAGAAACAGATTAAAGCACTTTAAAAATAATTAATCAGTGCCAGATGATTTAGATGATTAGAAGGAAATTGTATGGTCTTCATTTAATTAGGTTAAAGCCCTGAATGAGTGTCAGGCACCACCTGGGTTCAAAAAGATCATCCTGGAGACCTGAAAAAGCAAACCACAGTGTCTTCGGACATAGCGGAGTAGGGACCATATGGTAGGATATTAGTATCAGACTTGGATTTAAGGGGATTCTCTGGCTAACATCAAGAAAAATTAGTGATCTCAGAAGATTCTATTAACAAAGTGAAAGGGCATGGAAGTACATCATTTACAACAAAACCACTGCTACACTCAGCTAAGGAGGCTGAAGCAGAAACGCATTGAGCTACTTCAAACTTCTGACCCATCCAATTATGAGATTATACCTGATTGCTTTTCTACATTTTTAGTGCACGGTTGTCTGGTGGTGGAAGCTTTGTTCCTGCATATAGGCAGGAACAAAGTCCTTCACAGCCTCTATTTAGATAGTTCATAATAAAGGTGCATTTCTTTCCTGACCACAGCAAAGAAATGGTCATGTTCATAACAAAGCTGGTCTCCAGGTTCTTGTGAGCTTTTCTTTTGCTTCTCTTTTTATCCGTTGATTGTCATTTGCCCATGAGCACCAATTCATATCTGACACTGAACATACTTCCTTTAGCATGTTTCATGTCTTGATAAGACAAAATTCAAGACTCTTAGCGGAAGACAGAATTGTCTCTGTCCCCTTCTTTAGTCTCTTAGTGTTTTGCTTACTTACTTGATATTCGTCAAGAAGAAAATAACTTTTTTCTGTCTTCAATAATCCTTAACTACAAAAAGAGACATATGTACAAAGTAATGATAGGGTGAAATTATTCTCATAAAAAATCTCTTGTACAATTATTAATTATTTTTTTGTCAGTCGTGGGGCTTGAACTCTGGGCCTGGGCACTACCTCTGAACTCTTCAGCTCATGGTGAGCACCCTACCACTTGAGTCACAAAACCACTTCCGGTTTTTTGGTGGTTAATTAGAGATAATAGTCTCATAGACATTCCTTATCGTTCTGGCTTTGAACCGCTATCGTCAGATCTCAGCCTCCTGAGTAGCTAGGATTACAGGCATGAGCTACTGGTGCCCAGCTTGATAATATTTTTTTAAAGGAAATTTAATTTTAAATTTGTGAGAATCTGTTTCTACACATAATAGAAAATTTTGTATTATTTTTCTGAAATACAAATATGCATTAAGAAACGAGTATGTCATTCTTATGATCTCTTATATATGCACTATAATATTGATTCTAAGAGCTAATGTCTTTTAGTTTAGATTTGTTGTTTCCTAGTTGTTCCTAGGGAATAAAGGAGCAACAATTCATAATAGATGTTCACAAGGATGTGGCCAAAATAGAAATCTAATACACAGTTAGTGGAAATGTACATTTAACATCCTTCATAAAAGACATTTGGCAAGCCGGGTGCAGGTGGCTCACGCCTGTAATCCTAGCTACTCAGGAGGCAGAGATCTGAGGATCACTGTTCAAAGCCACCTGGGGCAGGAAAGTCTGTGAGACTCTTATCTCCAATAAACCACTAGAAAACTGGAAGTGGCACTGTGGCTCAAGCAGTAGAGCGCTTGCCTTGAGCTGAAGAGCTGACGGACAGCACCCAAGCCCAGAGTTCAAGCCCCATGACTGACCACAAAAAGAAAAAAAGACATTAGGGGAAAAAAAGTTTAATATGAAAGTATGATCAACTACTTGGTTCATTAATTTGTCACTTTGGTAGTATAATTTTTAAATTAAAAATAGACCTTTGCTTTATCATTTTTAAAAAACTGGAATATTACTAATAAATAAATGGTAATAAGAATAAATTTTCTATATTCGATGACTTCAATAAATCTCAAGAGCATCTTGGGAGTGAAAGAGGCCAATCCCAAGAAACTGTATAGGATTTGGTTTCTTTTAAACAGATCTAAGTGACAAACTTACATAAATGGATTAGAGGTTATAAGAATTAGGTTTGAGAAAAAGTGTGACTTTAATGGACTAGCATAAGGAGTTTCCTTATAGTGCTAGAACCATTTTATTTCCTGTTTGTGATATTCATTATTGAATATGCACATGTGATACAACAACATAGAATTACACACCAAATATCAGAACATTTAAAAACCAGTGAAACATGATTGAGCTCTGTATGTGAGTTGGTAATGTCATACGTATATTGTGAATGCTCTGTGGTATTGTAACATGATTTGGGTTTGGGGGAAGATGGATGAAAAGTAAGCTAAGAGTTCTGTATTTTTGCAACTCTTTCTGAGTCATAAACTATTTTATATCTTATGTCAAATATATAACTTTCACAAGAAAATCAAGAATGGAATAACAAGCTTTTCAGAATTATCTGATCAATTAGGAAAAGGGAAAATACATCTACATTTTGGGTACTCTAAGTATGAATAAAATGGTCACTATCTGACTTCTGAAACTGTGATCACTCTGTGCATCACCTTTTCAATAAAAATTATAAAACATTAAAAAAAATAGACCTGTGCATATTTTTTTACTGATTATACTGATAAATTTCTTATACATTAAAAAATCAAAACATTACAAAAATCTACTCATTTCTTAGAATTACATTTCATTTATTCAAGTATCAAATGTTAATAGATTTATTCAGTTTTATTTCTGGAAGGTCAACTAATGCAACTATACCACTAACCAGAAGGAAAAAGACTTGGAAGTTCAAGGCTTTCTTAAAACTAGTAAGTGATACAAGGTGTTTTCCCTAACATAGCAAGGAGTATGTCTCATATCTGACCCAGAACATAGAGTTTATCACCATTTTTAATCATTGGTCAATCATTACAGTCATTTTCTACAAATAATAAAATATTTTCTGTTTTATAAATGTTAGTCATCTCTCCATCTTTCATGTAAATCTCTTTATCAATCAAAAAATCTATTTGTTATTAATAGGAATAACCTTAAGATGTAGACCATATAACTTGATTTTTAAAATATTTTATTTTAATTTTTTATGCTTTAGTATAGAAAAATCAAGCCCTCCTAATACATCCATCTAATATCACTCATTTTCATCTTATTGAGGATGTGTAAAGCAACTCGTTGCTACTTAATCAAAAAAAAAAACAGTTGCAAAATAAAGAAAAAAGAAACCAGTTGCTGTCTTAATGCACTTAACAACAAAGAAAACTATGATGCCAACTGAGTATAGTCATTTCTGGAAATGTTTTGACCCTTAAGCAATGATATTGTGTAGTATATATTTGAGACTAATTTGAACTGTTAAGGGAGAAACTGCAAAAAGAAAGAAAATAAAAAATATAGAAAGTTAATGTATATCATTCTAAGATTGCTAAAAAAAACCCCTCTAATGTCAAGTTAATTATAATAGTATAAATAATACTATAAAGTGTTAGTTTCATAAAATAAGTCATTTTCTACAGTAGAAAACTTACAGACTTTCTCTGTGTAGAAAAAGCCATAGAATTATTATAATAAAAAGCTTCCTTCATATAAATCTATTATTTAATTCCTTTAATTTTTTTACAATTTTCTTTTTTAATTTTTTGCAATTTTGTCAGGGTGATGTACAGAGGGGTTAGAGTTACATAAATAAGGTAATAAGTACATTTATTATCAAACTTGTTAACCCTTTCTTCATTTTTCTCCTACTTTCCCTCCCTCCAACCTCCCCCCAAGTTGTACAGATCATTTCCCACATAGAGCCTTGTGAAAACTACTTTGCATTGGTTGCGCCCTTATCCTTTGTCTCACCATTCTGAGGTTCTCCTTCCCTTCCATAATTCAGATAAACGTATATATATAACAACCAGGTACAAAATCAAATACAGTGACAAAAGGGGATATACCATAGTGGGAAGAACATGCAAAAGAAACAACAAATCTCAACGTATATTATTAAAAATAACAACAAAGAACTTGTGTCCATGTCTTGGGTTCTGATTTTAAATTTTTATGTTACTTCACACCAGCTAATATATCATCCTACACCAGAATCAACTCTAATTGGATCAAAGACCTTGGAGTCAAAGCAGACACACTGAAAACATTACAGGAAGGAATAGGAGACAGGAAGAACTATGCTCATTGGCACAAGTCAAAACTTTCTTAATAAAAAACCCAGAAATACAACAAATAAAAGAAAGGTTGGACAATTGGGATTGCATGAAACTGCAGAGCTTCTGCATGGCAAAGGACATAGCTAGCAAGATCAATAGAAAGCCCACGGATTAGGAGAAGATCTTTACTAGCCATACAACAGACAAGGTCCTCATATCTAAAATATACTCAGAAATTAAAAATTAAATACCTCACCAACAAAGCCTCAAAGAAACAATGACCCAATTAATAAGTGGGCTAAAGACTTGAAGAGAGACTTCTCTCAAGAGGAAATGAGAATGGCCAATAGACACATGAAGAAATGCTCAACTTATCTAGCCATAAAAGAAATGCAAATCAAAACAACATTGAGCCAGGTGCCAGTGGCTTGTGCCTCTAATCTTAACTACTCAGTAGGTTGAGCTCTGAGGATCACAGTTCAAAGCAAGCCCAGGCAGGAAAAGCCATGTGATTCTTATCTCCAATTAACCACCAGAAAACCAGAAGTGGTGCTGTGGCTTGCCGTGAGCTGAAGAACTTAGGGAAAGTGTCCAGTCCCTCAGTTCGAGCCAAACAAAAAACAAATTAAGCCAAACCACAACAACAACAACAAATAGAGATTCCACCTCACCCCAATTAGAATGGCTAGAATCATGAAATCTAATAACAACAGATGCTGGAAAGGGTGTGGTCAAAAGGGAATGCTACTGCACTGTTGGTTGCAGTGTAAACTTCTTCAACCAGTTTACAAAGCAGTATGGAGGTTCCTCAAAAGACTGGCCCTATGACCCAGCAATCCCACTTCTGGGCATTTTACCCAAATGACCACAAACTAGGCTATACTAAAGCTACCAGCACAACTATGCTTATTGCAGCATTTGTCACCTTAGCTAAGATATGGTGCCAACCATATCTTTAGTTTAGAATATAAGCAAATTTGCCTTCCATCATTTTTTCTTGCTTTTATAGGGTAGAGTATTGGGTTATTCCCTTTGCTAATATGTTCTTCAGGGTCTTATGGCCTCATCTTCCATTTATTTTAACCTTTCCTCCTTAGTTGAGGTAGAGAAAATTAATTTTGTGGATTTTCCAAAGGCTGACTTATATTCAAATGATCCTAGAAATGAGACTAAAAGTCTACCAGATGGAAGACTGGGGTTTAGTGATGTTTCACCCTGTCCTCAGCCCTAAAATGGTCTTCACAACTAAAGATAAAATATTTAGTCAAAAGTAATAATAAATGTTTTCAGTTTTTTTTATTGTGAAAATACCATACAGAGGGGTTACAATTACATGAGCAAGATAATGAGTACATTTCTTATCAAGCATTGTTGCCTCCTCCTTTGTTTCCCCTTACCATCCCTTCCCATCTCCGCCCCCATCCCTGCTGCCCCCACCCCTATCCCCGCACCAAAGTTGTAAAGTTCATTTTTCTACATAACGTCTTGTACATCTCATTGTTCCAATGGGTCTATCTGTATCCCTATTTAAACAAATTTTTTCCCTTCCCCTCCGCAAATTATACCAACATCAAATACAGTGAAAACAGGGGTTATAACGTGGGGGAAGGACATACAAAGCAACAAAGAAATTATTTTATAGTTAGAAACAATATTAAGAATGAACAAACATTTGAGTCCTCATATTGGGGTTCATTTTGCCTAACATCAACTTATCTGACTGTTTCTGTTTGTCTCAGACATATACTAGTTATTGCAAGTAAGGGAAACCATGGGACCTATGTTTCAGTTTTGAGGGATAATTATTATTAATACAATAACATCATGTTTCCAATAGAAATTGACCACAATAATGACTTCTGTATGTTTTCAAAAATACATAAAATGTAACTTAATCTCTGAAAATAAAGTTATTTTTAAATAATATTTTAGAGAATATATCTTGGAAGCCAAAACAGGAATAAGAAAGAGTAGCAGAAAATGTTCCCCTATAATACAATTTAGACTGGAATTTTTGTGCTGGCACTGATTTTTAATATTTTTAGAAATAATTTTTTAGTTAAAAAATAAAATTTGATTCAGTAAATCCAATCCTTTATTTCAAAATTAAATCCATTTAAATTTATTTTAGTTATTAGAGCACATATTTTAATTTTCTAGCATTTTATTTTAAAAGAAATACTTTCAAGGTTTTATTTTCAAAATTTAGTGTGTATAAAAACATGTTGGATTAACTGAAGTCTGACTTCTAATTTTCCAGAGTTGATCAGACTGTATATTCTGTTGATTTATGAGCCATATAGTCAACTGGAAAATTTTCTGATCTTTGAGTTCTGATCTTTGGCCAAGATTGACAGAGATTTAGGCTATAATGTGCAAATTCCATTTAAGGGATGGTTGCTTCCCTCAAAGATAATTAGATGTTGTTTAAGGAGTAGAGAAGAAAGAGGGTAAACCAAAGTGAGATTACATATCTGACTATGAAAATATCAGTTCACGTACAAATACATAATTTAAAATCTATAATTTCATTTTACTCTAGAAAAGTATTAAGAGATCTGTATGAGATACATATATAAATGACATAGATTTATTACATAATTTATTGCTATAATATATATTCTAATTACAATAGGGTGAATAAAAATAAGCTTTCACAAATCTTTTCAGATATTTAGTAAGCCCATGAATTCACACCTTCCACTTTCACACTTTACCCAGCTCACCGGATTCCTATCACTGTTGTGACAAATTATAAGAAATTTCATCACATAAAACATGCACTTATTCTCTTACATTCTGTAGGGCAGAAACTTAAAACAATTATAGGATAGCATTCTGTGTGGAAAATGAAGACAGACCCTATTTCTTTCCCCTTTAAAAAGCTACTTAAAAGTCCTCCACTTGTGACTTTTCCCCAGTTTGTCATGACAGAATTATATTCAAATTTCAGGCTGAATTGCTACCAATACATCTTTCTTCACAGCACTGTCTGTCTAGAACTCCCTTTTCTTCTTTATAAGGCTCCTGTGGTTACCACTGGGCACATCTCAAGTCCCTTAATTTAATCACAAGTGCCAAGATATTTTACCACCGGAGGTCATTTATACAGAAGTTCTGAGAAAAAAGACAATATATCTGAGCCATTACTGAGCCTGGATTATAACCATCTGTATTTTCTAGACCTTATTTAAAGTTATTTATTCTGTAAATTTACAGCTAGATTTTTTATGTCTCTCAATATGCACCATCCTTCATAGTAACTGCATTTGGTTGATCAACATTAATTAATTAACCCATCCAGTGAGATTATGTATTAGATTCATGCTACATTATGTGGGTCTGTGTATGTTCACAGGAACAAAATGGTAAACCAAACAGACTTCAAGCTTCACACAACAGTTGCTTTTTTGTTTTCCCTATGTCAGTTACACTAATTTTTGAGAATGTGTGATTGAGAGTTAAAGATCTTTTTCATTTCAAGATTACATTATGGCATGATGAAGCAGACAAAATATCAGCTTACAAATAGATAAAATCAGGTACCACGCAATAGATAATAACTCAGTAGCCATTTTTTACTGCATCAGCTGGAAAGCTATTCTGAACTGGTGACATTTCAGCTGAGAGATGGATGACATTAATGACCCAGGCATGCAAATATCATGCTTGAAGCAGAGGGGAAAGAAGTTAAATCTTTTGAAGAAAAGAGTTTGGCTTTTTTCTTTTAATTGCCAAAGCACAGAAAGCATAATATAAGGTTAAATAAACATGGGGAGGGCAGTAATAGAAAAGTGGTCAATCAGAGCAGAGCCCAGGCCTTCACGGTAACCCAGTCCTGTCACTCTCTCTCTGTCTTCCTCTCTCTCTCTCTCTTAACTTTTAGTGATAATCATTCTCTCTGACCATTTACATCCTGCCAATTCATTGTGTCACCTTTTACTACAATCTAATTCTTCAGCCTTGTCAGTCTGTACAAAAAGTCAACTTGGCATATCCTTAAAAAAATTCATTTTCTACTGTCTAGTTGGATTAAAAAACAACATCCTTCTATCTGCTGCCTTCAGGAGTCACGTCTGGCCCATAAAAACAAACACATTTTCAATGTTAAAGGCTGGAACAAAATCTACCAAGCAAACAGACCTCATGAACAGGCGGGAGTTGCAATCCTAATATCAGATAAAATAGACTTCAAATTAAAATTTGTGAGAAGAGATAAAGAAGGTCGCTACATACTAATTAAAGGATCTCTCCTTCAGGAGGATATTACAATTCTAAATATCTATTCACCAAACAAT
>NW_012267361.1:728538-736552 GCF_000151885.1 Dipodomys ordii
GAGGGGATGTGGACAGAAGGGAACCTTACTTCATTGTTGGTGGGAGTGTAAACTTGTTCAACCACTTTGGAAAGTAATATGGAGGTTCCTCAAAAGACTTCACATAAAGCTCCCCTATGACCTAGCAGTCCCACTTTTGGGCATTTACCGAAATGTTTACAAATGAGACCACACTAAAGCTACCAGCAAAACTATGTTTATTGCAGCATTATTTACCACAGCTAAGATCTGGCACCAACCCAGATGCCCCTCATTAGATGAATGGATCAAGAAAATGTGGTATATATACACCATGGAATCTATGCCACCATCAGAAAGAATGACATTGACCTATTTGTTAGGAAATGGAAAGACTTGGAAAAATTATATTTAGTGAAGTAAGCCAAGCCCAAAGAAACATAGGTCCCATAATTTCTCTTATTTGCAATATCTGGTATATGTATGATTCAAGCATAAAAGGTCAGATAAGTTGATGTTAGGAAAATGAACCCTAAGATATGTATTTTAAATGTTTTTTTTATTTCCTGCATTTGTTTCTAATGCAATTATAAAGTTATTTCTTTGTTGTTTTGTATGTCCCTCCCCCACAGTATAACCTCTGATTTCACTGTATTTGATGTCAGTATAATTTGTGGAGGGGATAGTGAAAAATAAGTCGTTTAAATAAGGATACAGGTGGACCTGTTGCAACAATGAGAAGTACAAGTTGTCATGTCAAAAATGAACTTTACAACTTGGTGGGGGGGATTGGGTGGGGGGGAGGGTGGATTGGAAGGGATGTGAAGTGTAAACAAAGGAGGAGGCTACAATGCTTGATAAGAAATGTACTCACCATCTTGCCCATGTAATTGTAACCCCTCTGTACAGTGTTTTCACCATAAAAAGTAGAAAAAAATTCATTTTCTTCCTTCTGCATATCCACTCTTTAGTTGACATGGATCCATCACCGAGATTCACCTAACCAGTATCCCTTACCTAGTTTCTCCACTTGTGCTGTAAAAATTAAGAGGGGAACAGACAAAGAGACATACATCCACAGAAGAAAGATAATTGGAAGATTGGGAACAACACTTACACATTGGATGGCCCCAAGAGGAGCCAAATACAGATACTTTCACACTTCAGGGGATGAAGACTGAACCAACACTTTGATTATGGACTGAGGTACACATATTTTCACTGTCTTCACTTTGATTAGCAATTGAGATACAGATCCTTTCACTGTATTCAGGAGACAAAAGCTGAGACAGAATTTTGATTAGGGACTGAGATACAGATTCTTGCACAGATCACTTCACTGCCTTCAGTAGATAAAGGCTGAGCCAACACTTGATTATAAACTTTTAGCTCTCAAATGTAAGACAACCAATTTCTGCTGCTCTCAGCCATTCACTTTGTGATCCTTTGTTATAGCAGCCCTAAGCAATTAATAGATATGTGGTAGATTAACTCATTAGGCACCTTCAAACCAAAGAATATGTGAATCTAGAATTGTTGAGGTACGAGACAAATTAACTTTTCACTTGGGGCTCCTTGAATATATTTTCTACATTGTCACCTTTATTCCTGGTTATCTCCTTTCAACTTTGTCCTTGACCAGATTTTACCCATCTATATCTACCCAATGACTTTCTGCAATTGTTCAGTAATTCCTTTCTATAGTCACCCTTCTCTCTTACTACTTACTTACTAAAATATGTTTATATTTCAAATATTAATAATAATAAATCCCAACTATGCTTATTGCAGCATTATTCACCATAGCTAATATATGAAACCAAACCAGATGCCCCTCAGTGTATGAATACATGTATATATACATAGAAAATGGGATTCTATGCCTCCATCAGAGAGAATGACACCACCCCATTTGTTAGGAAATGGAAAGATTTGGGAAAAAATTATATTAAATGAAGTAAGCCAGGCCCAAAGAAACATAGATCCTATGGTTTCCTTTATTTGCAATAACTAGTATACATCTAGGATAATCTGACCAGACAAGCAGAAAAGTGCAAAAGGTATGTACATATGACCATATAATATGATGCTAAGGGAAATGAACCCCAAGGTAGGAACACAAGAGGTTTTATCTTTGTTCATGTTGTTTTTAAGGGACTACATAATTTTTTTGTATATTTTGTATGTTCTTTGTCCATGGTCTAACTGTTGTCACTGTATCTTGTGTATACATTTTTTTTTAATTTGGCAAGAGGAAGAGAAATAACAAAATGTTGAAAAAGGATACAGGTTGGCCCATTGTAACATGAAATGTACAAGATACTATGTTGAAAATGGACTTTACAACTTGGAGGGAAGGGAGGAATTGGGGAGGTGAGGCAGGAAGGGATAGTAGGGGAAAAACAAAGGAGAGGTTAACAATGCTCAACATGAAATGTACTCATTACCTCACTCATTTATCTCTACCCCCTCTGTACAATATTTTTACAATAAAAATATGCTAAAAATAAAAAAAGAATGAGCATTTTATTCAAATGTGTATTGTGTCCAAGTTAAGCTTAAGAGGAACCAAGTTTGCTAGCACATTCTCGATATGCAACCCTTTGTATGGACAGATGGTGTCCTTGTTGTCGGAAAAATAACTATAGGTAGAATTGTTGGTCAATAGAGTAATTGTGTATTTAACTGATGAGAAATTTCTATATTTTTCTTAGAAAGGTTGTCACATTTAACATCAGTAGTAGATAACACTTACTTGGCTCTGAAATTTTACAAATATTTTCTGTTTCCTGTAGTTACAATTATGAGCACTTTTGTGTGTATATTGTAGTATCTCATTTCATTCTAATTCATAAATCTGAATATTATCTTCAATAGCATTTACAGTCTCACACTTTTCTGGAATACACTCTCAGTTTGCAAAATATCAAAGTATCATATCATCACCTGGAATTTCCCCCAATTTCAATCCTTCAGAAAGTAGACAGGAATAATTGAAAACAGTAGAATGTGGCTTTTAAATTGACAAAAACTATAAGAAAGTTCTTATAAACTGTCCTATCACTCCAACCTGCACCTTAGTTCATTTGGAAGTGCTTTGTCTTCATTTACTCCATTTAGACTCTGAAAATTGAAGAGACACTCTTTCTATTGAGAAAACTACTTGTGACAGAGTGGCAAATGTTGTTGGCTCTTGCAGATATAACCTCAATTAAATTATGTATAGACACATATAGTTTGTGTACTATAGTATCTGTTTAGGCATGCTACTTATTTAAGTAGAACTGTTTTCTCTTAGTAGAAAAAGACATTCAAGACTCTTATGGAATAGTGACAGAGATATAGCATGTATATAAATAAATTCCTTAGGAAAGTTGTGTGTGTGTGTGTGTATGTGTGTTTGTTTAATAATTGACCAAAGAGATTATATATGATGATCAATTACCATTTGTGTAATAAAGGTAAATGTACTGCTTGTTGTCCAATTAAATATACGTCCACTGATTTTTGCTTTTCATCATTTTTAGGGGATGCTACAAATATAAGATTGAAATTACCTCTCTTCATTGTATTATAGATTGATTGGACTCAATCACGTGATAGGTACAATTTCTGAATAAAATCATTGTGAATTCTCAGATGGACAATTATATGTCATCAAGTTAACTGGAGGTTATAATTATTCATTATCTTATATTTAACCTTGCTTTATTTGCTTTAAATTTCTTACCTGGCAATAATGGAAATTAATCATTTGACTCTGTTAAGACTGGCCAATTTCTGCAGCTCTCTACATAAATCAGAGTTACTGATAACCTTTTATTGTTTTATTTTGTTTTTTAAGGAGATTTTATTCAGCCAAGGCTGAACCATTTTTAATATTCATTTTCATAGTCCCCTATGTTCTGGGTTTTCAGATATGTGCCTCTACATCTGGCCCTAAACTCTTTAATTTGTATTTCAGATAAAATAAAAGTTGTAGTATTACAGAAGCATGTTTAGACAGAGGTTTGAGAGGTGAAAGAGAGGAGGGCAGATGAATGGTGAGAGGAAATTACAATCATAATATTCAATATGTGTATATGAAAATGGAATTGAGTAACTTTGAGGGGATAGGTGGGATTGAAAAAGATGGGGGCAATGATGGAAGGAGTGATGTTGATCAGAATGCAATGTACTGATAAGCTACATGTTGAATTGAAACCCCTTTGTGAAACTACTTATAAATTAAAATAAAAAACGCTGCTCATTTTTTTTCGGCTTTGGTATAATGTTTAAGTGAATGAGAAGTACATGATAAAATACATGGTAAAACCTTTGCTATTTCTTGACTGCTTTGTTATTAGTGAACTTGTGGGGTTGTCTATCTTTCTCCCTACCTGCTTATACCAAATACCTAGTTATATCTGCGTACCATACCTGTGTATTTGATTATGTATCTATGTGCATTATTTCACAACAGATTTAATTGCTTCTGTAAAACAGAATGCAATATTAATAATGAATTTTCTGGATGACCACCAGAAAAAATGTGTGATACAAATATAATTCACATTGTGGAAAATTAATTTCTCTTACACTAGGTATATTTGGAAGAATTTTTATTCTGTTGGAAATTTTTAAGTAGATCTGAGGGATGGGATTTCTAATTCATTAAATTTCTATGTCTTGTAATTGCAATCTGTTTGTTAATTTAAGGGTTTAAAAAATATATCCCTAGCACTTGCTAGGAAAAGCATAAACATTAACTGAATTTCCCTGCCCCTATCCCTATTAAGGGAATTTCCCAGCTCTGCCTGCAGGAAGGCAAAAAAACCATTGATTTGAACAGCTAATTCTGAAATGCTAATTGGGTCACTTTCCAGGTGGTTTGTTTGTAGAGCACATGGCCAGCAAAGATGGCGCTGAGAGGGGGTTGAGTGGGCAGAGCCCAATTTACTGTAAAGTACATGGGCTGCCAAGATGGTGCTGGGAGAGTAGCATGGGCAGAGCCCAACTGATCTTCCGATCAGTGCCTAACCAGCCCGTGAAGGCTCAGGTGCATGATAGGGTGTGACCTTGACAGTGATTGGTTCCTCTTCCTCCCTTGCCATGCCACCCGCCCTTTTTGACTTTAAAAAGGGCTCCCCTCTGTTAATAAATGAGTTTTTCTACCTGCTGGATTTGGCTCCCTGCTGTGTCTGATTGTCTCCCAGGCTGAGGGAGACTGGGGAACGGGTGAGCACTTACGTTTCCTCGGACCCTATCCGTCTTTCATGGGATGGATGAAGACCCAACATCTGGTGCCCAACATGGGGCACGAAAGGAAAAGATACTGCCGAGGCTAAGCCGTCTCTCAGGGTAAGTGAAACCCTAAATATGGGTAATGTTATATCACAGAAGAAGGAGGAGGAGGCAACATTAGGCCTAGAAGGAGTACAGGAGGACTTGGGAAGTGAGAAGAAAAAGGAATGGGTCAAATTCTATCGAGAACGCACTGAAACGTGCACAGTGGAAGCCAAAACGAGGGTGAAAGTTACCCCCTTTGACCCAGCTGAAACTGATGGTCCTAGGCCCCCTCCCTATTCCCCCGATTGGAGGGGAGGTACAGCACCCTATGAGACCTGCGAGAGGGACTTGCAAGACCCAGACCCCTACCAACCTTCCATGGAGGGGCCAAGGGCCGGGAAAGTAACCTACTCGGAGACCTCCTCTGGAAAGGAAGGGCCACTCGAGAGCCCAGACTCTAGGCCACAGGATTCGCTTCCCCAAGCGTATCCGGTCAACCTGGCACCAGGAGTTAACAGGCCCTTGGAATGGTATCCATGGGAAGCTAAGGATCTTAAAGAGCTCCGCAAGGCGGTGGCGGAGGATGGCCCAAACTCTCCCTGGGCCCAGACCCTATTACAAGACATTACCTATCACCGTGTGTCCCTAAGGACTGGATGGATGTGGCCAAAGCCATTTTTACTAGTTCTCCGTTTATTAAATGGTGTGCTTTCTTTAAGGAGGAATACAGAATGTGAGCATAGAGTAACCAGCAGGCTCAACCCGCAATACCTATTACTTATGCCATGTTAGCAGGGATGGGGGAAGCCAACTCCACCGGCATCCAACAGGCCGCAATACCTGGCCCGTACCGTGACCAGGTGAGGCAGGCAGGTCTTGCTGCGTGGTACAAACTAGATGATGGGCCCACTGAGTCACCCATGGCAGGAGTGAGACAAAAACCGGGTGAACCTCTACCTGATTTCATAGACCAAGTCCAGCAGAGGGTTCACCACAAGCTGCTGGCAGGGAACCTCAGAGATCAGTTTGTAAAGTTACTGATTTCCCAATCACTACTGTTAGCTTTACAAGCTCAGACATCTGCAATGACTGAGGCTATCACCCAGGCACTGGCAGCCCAAGGCTGAGGAATCCCAAGACCACCGGGGAGAGGGACTTGTTTTAAATGCGGGCAGGAGGGGCACTTTAAGAGGGACTGTATACAACAATCCCCTGCCAATCGGCCCGGGGGGGGTTGTGAAGCCAAACTGCCCCCTACGCCCTGCCCCAGGTGCAGGAAGGGATACCATTGCCCCAGGTGCAGGAAGGGATACCATTGGAAAAAGGATTGTCAATCCAAGTTTGATTTAGATGGGAAGTCTTTAAACTTGGGGAGGGGCATCCTCTAGCCCCATTAACTCAAGGAGGAGACCCCTCTGCTGTGAGGCCCAAGCAGCCTCGTGGCAGGGCTACCCAGGCCCAATGGACCGTCTCCCTGGTGGACGGACTCTGCCCTAAAATGAGTATTCTCATAGGCCAAAAGAGGTTTCACTGCTTAATTGACACTGGGGCAGACCGAACCATATGTAGGGAGGAGGAAGTGCCCTTGGATTGGAAGCTAGCACCTGGGCCCCCGATATTGGAGGTAGGGGGCAACTCCCAGTCCAAAGAGATGGTGCCCTTATGACATGGACTAGCCTGGATGTAGAACAGGGAAAGATATGCCCCTTAGTGGCAAAGAACCTCACTGCCAATTTACTAGGGCAAGATATGCTAAGACAAATGGATGCCTTGGTCACTACAGACCATCAAGCATCATATGATTATATCCTGGATGGGGAAGAACAAAGGCTTAAACAGGATCTAGAAGGAGTTAAGGAAAGGGATTGTTTTTATTTAAATTTTTATTTTTTGTGAGCATATTGTACAGAGGGGTTACAATTACATGGGCAAGATAATGAGTACATTTCTTATCAAGCATTGTAACCTCCTCCTTTGTTTACCCTTCACATCCCTTCCCAGCCTCCCCTGCCCCACCTCCACCCAATCCGCCCCCCTCTCCCCCCCCCCGCCCCGCACCAAAGTTGTAAAGTTCGTTTTTGACATGAGGACTTGTACTTCTCATAGTTTCATCGGGTCCACCTGTATCCTTAAATGACTTGTTTTTCCCCATCTCCTCCACAAATTATTCCAACATCAAATATAGTGAAAGCAGGGGTTGTACTGTGGGGGAGGGACATACAAAGCTACAAAGAAATAATCTAATAAATGAGTTAGAAACAAATGCATGAAAGAAAAAAACATTTAAATACTTATCTAAGGGTTCATTTTCCTAACATCACATTATCTGATCTTTCCTGCTTGACTCATACATATACCAGATATTGCAAATAAGAGAAATTATGGGACCTATGTTTCTTTGGGCTTGGCTTACTTCACTTAATATAATTTTTTCCAACTCTTTCCATTTCCTAACAAATGGGGAAATGTCATTCTCTTGATCCATTCATCTACTGAGGGGCATCTGGGTTGGTTCCAGATCTTAGCTATGGTAAATAATGCTGCAATAAACATAGTTGTGCTAGTAGCTGTATTGTGGTCTTGCTTGTAAACATTTGGGTAAATGCTCAAAAATGGGATTGCTGGGTCATAGGGGAGGTCTATGTGAAGTCTTTTGAGGAACCTCCATATTACTTTCCAAAGTAGTTGAACAAGTTTACACTCCCACCAACAATGAAGTAAGGTTCCCTTCTGTCCACATCCCCTACAGCATCTGTTGTTGTTAGAGTTCTTGATTTTTGCCATTCTA
>NW_012267361.1:740338-741659 GCF_000151885.1 Dipodomys ordii
TTCAAGGAGGTTTAGATGTGTCATTAGATTGTTGGTTTCAGATCTCTCCAATTTGTTGATGTAGGAGCTCAGAGCTATAAACTTGCCTCTGAGTACTGCTTTTGCTGTGTCCCAGAGGAGCTGGTAATTTGTGTGTTCACTTTTGTTGAACAGCATGAACATTTGAATTTCCTTTCTAATCTCTTCCATGACCCACTCGTGATTCAGCAGTGTGTTGTTCAGCCTCAATGTGATACCAGACTTTTTTTGGTGGCTTTTGGTGTTGAGTTCCAATTTTATTCCCTTGTGGTGAGAGAGAATGCAAGATATAACTTCAATATTTCTGAATTTGGACAAGTTTGCTTTGTGACCTAAAATGTGGTCTATTTTAGAAAATGTTCCATGTGCTGCTGAGAAAAATGTGTATTCTGATGCTGCTGGGTGAAATGTTCGGTAGATATCTGTTAAATCTAGTTGATCTATGCAGGTGTTTAGATCTGTAGCTTCTCTGTTGAGTTTTTGCCGAGTAGATCTATCTAGTGGGGAGAGTGGTGTGTTAAGATCCCCAACAATTAATGTCTTTGGAGTTATATGGGATTTCAGAGAAAGTAATGTTTCTCGGATAAATTTGGGTGCTCCATTGTTTGGCGAATAGATACTTAGAATTGTAATATCCTCCTGAAAGAGAGAACCCTTAATCAGTATGTAGCAACCATCTTTATCTCTTCTCATGAGTTTTAATTTGAAGTCTTTTATTTGATATTAGGATTGCAACTCCTGCCTGTTTATGGGGGCCGTTTGCTTGGTAGATTTTGTTCCAACCTTTAACATTGAAAATGTGTTTGTTTTTACAGGCAAGATGTGACTCCTGCAGGCAGCAGATAGAATGGTCTTGTTTTTTAATCCAACTAGACAGTCTATGTCGCTTAATTGGAGAGTTCAGTCCGTTAACTTTAAGAGAAAGGACTAAGAGGTATTTGGGAGTTCATGCCATGTTATCCACCTTCTTGGGGGTTGTGAAAACTGGGTTCTTCCTATGGTTCTTGGATTCTCAGTTTGGGTACAGTTTCTTGGTTTTTATTTTGGTCTTGTTGGTTTTCTACGTGTAGGATATCTTTAAGAATCTTTTGTAGGTCTGGTTCGGTGGAGATGTTTCAATTTTTCTTTGCTATGGAAGGTTTTTATTTGGCCTTCAGTTATGAAGGAGAAGTGTGGCTGAAATTAGGAAAGCAACTCCATTTGTAATAGCCCCACAAAATATAAAATACCTAGGAATTAACTTAACCAAAGAAGTGAAGGACCTCTATGATGAATAATTTAAAATCTTGAAAAAGGAAATCAA
>NW_012267361.1:741709-754764 GCF_000151885.1 Dipodomys ordii
AAATTTTGGCCTGAGCCAAGGAGGCTCTGCTTTGACTTTGAGGTCTTTGATCCATTTGGAGTTGATTCTGGTGCAGGGTGATATATAAGGATCTAGTTTTAGTTTTCTGCAAGTAGTTAACCAATTTTGCCAGCACCATTTACTGAAGATGCTGTCGGAAAGGGATATTTTTTAACTTTCATAATTACAGAGAAGAACATAGGGGATCCGCTCGGTTGCACCCCCAATCCTAAAGGCCACTGCCCCCGGAGTACCTCCTATTAGTTGGAAGCCATGAAGCCCAATCTGGGTGGAGCAGTGACCATTGACCAAACCTAAACTTGAAGCCCTCCACCTTTTGGTGGAGGAACAGATAAACCTCGGGCATATTCACCCTTCTATAAGTCCTTGGAACACACAGTTATTTGTTATTCAAAAAGCCTCCAGGGCTTGGTGTATGCTCCAAGACCTACATAAAGGAAATGAAAGGATGGAGCTAATAGGAACACCCCTAAGAGGCATGCCCTGGACTCCTGCTATACCTTCAGAATATACCTTGGTTGTAATTGATATTAAAGATTGTTTTTTTCTATCCCTCTGTATCCAGATGTCTGCGAGAAGTTTGCTTTCTCTATACCTTCTCTTAATTTTTCCCAGCCTTTTCGGAGGTTTGAATGGACGGTGCTGCCACATGGTATGGCCAAGAGCCCGGCCTTCTGCCAACAATACTTGGCCACACTTTTAGGGCCTGTGCTGGGTTCAGGTACCTCCCTTGTCTATGCCTACATGGATGATATAATTCTGGGGCACCGAGACCCAAGCTGCCTGGAGGGCCTTCTGACCCAGGTTCCCCCCATATTAAAAAGGGGGGTTTTTACCATAGCCCTTAATAAAATTCAAAAGGTAGCTCCTTTTAAGGTGCTGGAGACCCATCTTACTTTGACTCAGGCCAGCCTCCTTAAGCCTTTGCTGGATATTCCAGCCTCTCTAATCGTAACCCAACTTCAGAGTCTTTTAGGGGAAATCAATTGGCTGTTGCCATAGGTTTCTGTCCCTAAAGATAGTCTTGTGCCCTTATTTGCCCTACTAAAAGACAGGACGCCACAAGAAGTTATTACAATTACAATATAAGGAAATGCTGGCCATAATTATGGCCCTTCAGGACATTCAAAAACCCTTTAATTTGTATTCTGATAGCCAATAAAACAAAAAAGGGGGACTTAGCCCCCATATACAGTTACAGGTAGCTTTGTTTACCATTAACATTTTAAAATTTTCAAAAGGGGCAACTGAATCCAGATTTCAGAAGCACTGGGGACAACTAAATCCTAAGCCCCAAGTGAAAGTCAGGTGGAAGGACCCCTGACACAACAATGGAGAGGACCTGACCCCCTAGTTACTATGGGCAGAGGATTTGGATGTGTTTTCCCCATAGGGGAGCCCACTCCCATTTGGATCCCTGTCAGGAACCTTAAGTTTTTACCCATTTCTTCTATACAGGAGGATGCCCAAGAATAAGCTAACCAACAAGAAAAAACAAAAACAAAAAAACGGCCATGGCCCAGGCTTGTGTTTTAAAGACAAAAGCTAGAAAGACAATTACTAACCATCCCCAAGGGCAACCAACCCTTGAGAAGCTGTTGTGTTCTCTAATAATTGCAGATGGAGATACTTCAGCTGTTGGCTGTCTTGACTCCCCCAATCCTGTGAACGGCCCTATAGAATCTGCATCAACCTCAACTGGTGACCTGGGCAGTGATCAACACTGGCAATGCAGAAATCATCAATAGCACCACAAGAGTAGCTGTCCCTCCGACCTGGTGGCCTGACCTTCATTTTGATCACCACCCTATGGACTGTTTAATATTTTTGTAGGAGTTAATTATTTTAATGTTACCTGCTTTAATTGTTATTTTACTAATTGCTTGTATAGCAGCATTGAATCCATATTTATTGTTAAACAACCACCTTTTGTTATGCTTCCAGTTTAGGTCTTTTTCAAGGCCACAGGCAAATAGCTGGATTAGAACAATCCCCACCTCTGGACTCTAAAGTGGCAAAGACTGCTATCCCATCCTTCACTAAGGTTAAAGGACTAGTGACATTTCCTGGCCTGGTAATGCTTTTGCTGATGTTTTTTCCTATGCCTTCCTTGCATTATATGTGCACTGCAAAACTCTTAAGAGCTTAGCCAGCCAGTTATCAAGCTCCAAATGAATGAATGCCCTCCCTCCAGAGAAATCACAGCCAGAGATGGGTAAGAGGGGGTGTCAGTCTGACCAACCTAAGACAGGGCCTTCAGCTTCACTCTGAAGAAGTTCCCGATGATGGGTAAGGGAGACAAGGCGATCCACCCGACCTAAGACAGGCGGGTTCACTTCTTTAAACAAAGACAGGGGGGGGGATAATGTTGGGAGCCATTGGGAGCTGACAGTATAGCTCAAAGGTCATCTTGACCCCTATGCTATCTTAAAGGCACATACAAGGAACTGGCTTACTTAAAAGACACCAGGTGCCTAGGAACCAATTGAACTGCTTTGGACATTTCTAACTGTGGTGGGACTGATGTTTATTACTGTGCTAGGTGGGGATGTGAGGTAACTGGGACAGGCTCTTGGATCATGCACAAAGGCTCTCCCTATCCTAGTCTGGTGAATCTCAACCCCCAGACTTGCCTTGAACCCCCTGTGTGGCCAATGCTATTTTACCAATGTAATCCTGTTAAAACAACTTTTACAGAAGAGGGAAAAGGATAACTAACTGGGAGGTAATCTGCCATTAAAACAAAAAAAAAGGGGGGGGAATCTGTAGAGCACATGGCCAGCAAAGATCATGCTGAGAGGGGGTTGAGTGGACAGAGCCCAATTTACTGTAGAGCACATGGGTAGCCAAGATGGTGCTGGGAGAGAGCAGAGTGGGCAGAGCCCAACTGATCTTCTGAGCAGTGCCTAACCAGCCCATGAAGGCTCAGGTGCATGATAGGGTGTGACCTTGACAGTGATTGGTTCCTCTTCCTCCCTTGCCATGCCACCTGCCCTTTTTGGCTTTAAAAGGGCTGCTCTCTGTTAATAAACTAGTTTTTCTGACTGCTGGATTTGGCTCCCTGCTGTGTCTGATTGTCTTCCAGGCTGAGGGAGGCTGGGGAATGGGCAAGCACCGCACTTACCTTTCCTCGGACCCTGTCCATCTTTCGTGGAAAGAACGAAGACACAACAGTTTGTTTACTGAGGAATGTGAAAAAAAATGATGTTCATACAGGTAAACATACCTATTTATCTTCTCTCTGGAACTATCTGAGATGTAACTTTGTCCTATATTCATCTTTCTCAGAGATATTAACTAAAACATACATGCCAGAAAAGGGTCTTAAGTGAAAAATTGCCTGCCGACGGGCAGAGAGATGATCAAATACTATTTTATCTCATTTTTTATTACATTCCCATTTCAACTTGGAAAATAGTTATAGGGTTTATTCAGTGATTTAATAATTGCCAGACTAAAAGTAACAACAGAAACAATCTTTTGCTATCAACTAAATAGGAATTCTGTGCCTAAAATAACTTAAAAAATGAGATTCAGGGATTTTTTTGAAAATACATTTACTTAAAATAAAAGAATGTAGGATAGGAAAATTAGTTGGTGTCATTCAACTAGATGTATAGTAATCTGTAAAAATTAGTTATTATACGCAAATCAAACATCAGCCTTTGAAAATTTAAATACAAGTAATTAGTCAATGGATTAATTCCATTTTTTTTCAAATCCTAAATAAGAAATGAAACATGTTATGTGGAGGATTATTCTATGAAAAATACAAATTCTCACATGGCATCAGTGTCCCATGCCTGTAATCCTAGCTACTCAGGAGGCCGAGATCCGAGGATCAGGGTTCAAAGCCAGCCCAGGCAGGAAAGTCACTGAGACTCTTATCTTCAATAACCCCCCCTAGAAAACCAGAAGTGGCTCTGTGGCTCAAGTGGTAGAATGCTTGGCTTGAACTGAAGAGCTCAGGGACAGTGTTCAACCCCAGAGTTCAAGCCCCACAATCGACAAAAAAAAAAGAAAAATGCAAATTGCCTATGGAACAATTATGAAGAACATGCCCTACATTCAAATATTTTAAAATAATTTCTATTGCTGTAAATGTTCTATTCATGTAAAAGTTGTTTATATCACAGCATGAATGTTATCATAGCTTACACTTAGAGAATTTTGTATATTTCACTAAAACTATATTGGCATATTTTCATTTGTTATTTTTTTCCATGTCTTGGAGTTCATTTCACTTAGCATCATCTTATATGGTCATATGTACATAGCTATTGAGCTATTCTGCTCATTTGTTGTTTATGAAGGAGAATATAATACTGACAAACTTTATACTTTTATGACTAACATTTTCATATTTGCCATCTGTAATACTAATGCATCTTTATAATTGATGATATGTCACAATTTTATTGGGTGCTTGAAATTTTCTTTTACATGTTGCAACAAGTAGTGGTGTCTCTTTTTTAATCAAGGGCATTCATAAACTAAGAAGAACCAGGCTGGAAGTATGTTTCAAGTGGTAGAACACCAGCTCTGAGACCTCAGTTTAAGTCCCAGCATTGGTCCCCTAAAAATTTAGAAGAAATCTATCATAATAAGTTTATGAGCTGACAATAAATTGGACATGAAAACGGTAAATTTTGAGTCAGGTCTTATAGAACTTACCTAAAATTCTCATAAAGAAACTGATCTTCCATCACAATCTTAAGCTTGTATTTTATTCCACCAAATAACTAACATGATAAGAGTAATTTTGATTTAGTGAGAAAATTGTATTATTTTAAATATATATTGGCCACAACTTATATTTATACATGAAGTGGTTTGATATTTGAGGTTATATTTTTAATAAGTATTTGATAATGCCATAAATAGACCTATATTTCCAATTCAGCCTACATGATAAACACAGATATTGACAAGTATGTGACTAATTGCATGTCCCTTTTTCCATTATGAAATACAAAATTATATTGAATAGAAGATTTCTTGGGAGAAGCTGTAGAGAAACTTACATATGTAGGCCACACAAGCAGCTAACTATGATTTTTAAAAGGCTATCTGGAAAAAAAATCACTCAGAAAGTGAAAGTGAAAGTTTCAGAAAGAATTTATAAGGAAAAATAAAATAATAGGAAAATGTTTATGAATACCCTGCAAATTTATTGCATTTCCTGGTAATAAGACTATTAAATGAACAAAAATTCAGAAGCTTATTTTTTACAAGCTTTATTTAACCACTAATAGGAAAAATCTATCTTCACCTCAAATTTAAGTTTTATAGTGTGAACACAAAAGGTTCAATTTTATAAAAAATATTTTAAGGTGTAATTATCTTCCCAAAGGTCTCTGGTACTCATCTACTTGCTAACTGATTTTCTTTCAAAAGATCTATTATGGTATTCCTTTGAATTTTCTTTCTTTTATCACTTTAATGCCCAGATGTCCAATAGCTGACAACTTTGTACATGATATGGGCATTTGTCTAACATTACATTATTTAATTTCTCCGTAGTACAATTATTAAACTTTGTAGATGTCTGCTTCTTATAATTTCTTCATTATTCTGTGTTCCAGAGAGTTAATTTATCAGAGCTGCTAATGACAGAAATAATATATTTGAGAAACAATTAAAAATAAGTTACCATGAAATCAATATGTACATACACATACACATGTGCATTAATTTTTCCAAAGCTTTCATCACCAACTGCCACTTACTTGGTGGCTTACCCAAGAAGATTAAAATTTCACATTCAAAGATTTCATGTTTGGTCACTTCAGAATCTCTTATGTTATTTTGCAATGACTTCCCTGTTTCTGGCTCTTCACATAGTTGCCCTTTCTTGTATTTAGAGCCTGGGTACCTCCTTCTTTTCTTGTAAGAGTCCAGATGAAATAACGGTGTCACTTGTAAACATTTAAATAAAATAAATCTCTTATTTTATTAATACATTGCCAAGTGAGTTGGACGTCTGAGGAATTGGCTATGGGCTTTAGGATAAGAATTTGACAGTGTTTGACAATTTTGCCAGCATTAAAGAAAAGTTATTTCACCTATGTGCATCATGTTTCTGTCACTGTTTTGAAATAACTAAAAGAAAACAAAATGGTGTAAATACTTATTTTAGCCCATGGTTTCAGAGGCTCTAAGTCCTGGATCACCTGTGTCTGGAATCACATCAGGGAGTACTGATGTGACTGCTCACTTAATGGTAACCAGGAAGACAGAAAAAGAGACAAGAAGGGACCAAAAATAGGGTATGCCCTTAAGTCATGATCCTGGTGGCCTATGATCTCCGACAAGCACTTGCTTCTGAATAGTTATTAAGCTATTAACTTATCTCTCTATTTATTTGTTGGAGAGCTGAGCACCTGAGATCCAAACACTTCTCAATAGTCCCACCTCCAAATCATCTTTTTCTTTTATTCTTCCTTTTCTTCCTCTCCTTCCTGTCCTTCCTCTCCTCCCCCTCCTCCTCTTCCTTCTGCTTCTGCTCCTCCTCCTATTTCTCCTCCTCCTCCTTTTCCTTTCCCTTCCCCTTTCCCCTCCCCTTCCCCCTCCCCCTCCTCCTTCTCCTTCCTCCTCATCCTATTTTTTTTCTGGTCCTAGGGCTGAACTCAGGGTCTGGGCTCTGTCCCTGAGCTTTTGTACTCAAAGCTAGTATTCAGAGCTCCATTTCTGGCTTTTTAGTGATGAACTGGAAATAAGAGTCTCAAAGTCTTTCTTGCCTGGTTGGACTTTGAACCATGATCCCCAGATCTCAGCCTTCTGAGTAACTAAGATAACAGGCATGAGCCACTGGTACCTAGACCTTTTTTGGCTTTATTTTCCCTACTAAACATTGCTTTCAATCTTATTCTCTTACTCCTCCTCTTTAACTCTATCAGTACTATACTCAGCAGTGAGTGATTTGTGTATTTGTCTTTTCTGCCTCCTCTGGCCTTTTTGGTGATTGTTTGCTCACAGTACCATTTTTGAAGCATATGCCCTAAATGTGTCTAGTATTTAAACTCTTTTCTCTCAAAATTTTCTATATTTCCTCTTTTCTGTCCTTTGTAATAACATTAGGTGAGTGGACAAGGGTATGTCCCTTGTAATAACTTTAGTTGAATAGACATTTCTTTCCATCCCTTATATTTCACATCTAACTCATCGGCAAGTATTATCAGTATCAACTCCAGAATTAATCAAAACACATTCACCATCACTCTTTCTCTGTAATATTTATCACAGACCCAGATATGATCGTTTCTACTAAATTAGACTATTCAAATTTCTTAATCTCCTAGTCAACACAGTGTCTATTATTCACATTATTGCATAGAGAAGACAGAATAATAATTAGAAATATTATTTTGTTGTATTATAGTATGATATTTTAGTTGAAATAATTTGACAAAATATTATCAAAGAATTGTTTTATTAGTAAAACACCTCTATTAGCAATTACGAAATGATTTAGTCATAAAACCAATGAAAACAAAATTGAATAAACCTTACCAACAATTAAATAAATCTGATTGACTGGTAGGTAATATGAACAAAAATATAAACATTCTTCTGTAACTCACACTGAATATTCAACATGATTGATTACATTTTGAGACATACCTAATATATTTTTAATTATGAAGTTTAATCTCAGAACATATGAGAATTAAACTAGAAACAAAGAACAGAAACGTCCTAGAAAAATTGTAAAATCAATGGTTAAAATCATATTTCTATATAAATTAGGGAGGAGGTCTCAAGAGAAACATCTTGAGCTATTTTCAAATGAAAATAGAAATATAACTTACTAGTTCTTATGATATTCAACAAAAATAAGAAATTGAGTGAAAATTAGTTTTATATGTATATATTTAAAAATGAGGACATTAAAAATGAAGAAGTGTAAAAATTGCAAAATTAGCAAATGAAGTAAAAGTTAGAGCATAAATAAATACAATTGAAAACAGAATATAAATAGAGAAAAATCAATAAAACCAAAAGGTAGGTTTTTTGGTAAATATCAACAAACTGAAGAAACTCTATGGTAACTAGGGAAATGAAAACTAAGAAAACACAAAGATAAAAAATAAAAGAGGGCTGGTTTTTTAACCTCAGATCCTAGTTATTAACAGGAAAAAAGAAAAAATAAATAATTCTAAGTCCACTTATTTGATATGACTAAGTCCACTTATTTGATATAACTAAGAAAATTACATTGAAAACCTTCTGAAACAGAAAGAACCAGGCTTAGATTTACTAGTGAAATTTCATCAATACAGAAATTGCTCTATTACTCTATATTCCCTTCTGGAAAACAGAAGGAAGAAACACATTTCCCTAGTCATTACCTGAGTGTAGCATTATGGTAATATCAAAACCAGGCCAATAAATTACAAAAAAGCAAAAGAAAATGTACAAACAAATACCTGTAACAAACACTCATGATGAACTTTGAAAAATATTAAGAAGATTTTTTAACTACACAGATACTAAAATATGGTTCAACATTTAAAAATCTAAAGTTACATCAACAAGCTAAATAAAGAACTAATTTGGTTACAGCCATAGTTTCTGGCAAAGCAGTAGAAAAACTTCAAACATTTTCATAGAAAATCAGAAAACTGAAGGTAATATACTGGATTAAAAAACTCCATAAAGTATTACACCATTCTTAGAAGTGTGAAACTAAATACTTTCCCTCTG
The DNA here is from genome assembly GCF_000151885.1 of Dipodomys ordii. Lineage (NCBI taxonomy): Eukaryota > Metazoa > Chordata > Mammalia > Rodentia > Heteromyidae > Dipodomys > Dipodomys ordii. The sequence continues at coordinate 750,437 of NW_012267361.1, forward strand.
TGTTTAAGAAATGACAAGCATAGTCCTGTTTTTCAACATCATACTAGAAGTCCTATGGAGTGCAATAAGAAAATAAGGCAAGTCTAAGAGAAAAAATGTATGCTGATTAAGAATTAACAGTATTACCTATGGAGAAAAATTCAAAAGAATAAAAAATAACAACCACCATCACCATAAAACACTCAGAATTACTGACCAATTATAGCAAAATTAATCATATTCAATAGACAATTGTTTTTGGAGACCAGCAATAAACAACTTAAATTTGAAATTTAAAGCACAATAACATTTTCATTACCATAAGCAAGAAAACAGTTTTATATATAGTTAACATACAAAATCCATGATTAAAGTTATAAAACTTAAGAAAACAAAAATTTCAATATCTATATAAGTAATAATAATACCTTTTTATGAATAGGAAGTCTCATAATTATCAAGGGGTTAGTACTTAGAAGTTTGTTTTATGGATCAATAATACTAATAATATAATACAATATAATAATATAACACAATAATAATAATTTCTACAAGTAGTTTTGTGGAAATCAACAAATTGATTCTAAAGGTTGTATGGGAAGACAAAAAAAAAAACAAACTAGCCAATACAGTATTGAAGAAGAAAAATCAATAGACATACTGACTCAGATACATAATAAACATGAAAGATATCATTCAAACATATTGAAGAAAAAATCAGGCATTCAGAGGGACAAGAGAAGAATAAATAAACCCCAACTACTCTTAAGCATACCTCCTTGCTTTTGTTTGTTTGCTTTGTTTTGTTGCTGGTGTTTTTGTTTCTTTTGGTTATACTAAAGTTTGAACTCAAGGGCTGTGCTGAATCATGTTTCCAGTCCATTTTTTTTGTGTAATAAATGTTGTTTCCTTTGCCAAGAATTATTTAAATTTAAATTGGCTATATGTTTGGCTGTTCTACTCTTTCTTCAAGTTCTAACCCATATATTTTACCTAGGTGTAGATGATCACCTTACACAAGATTAAATAACAAGTGAATAGCAGAGTGTATATCTACATGTTATATATTGATATAGAATATATTTTATATACCTTTATATATATACTCTGTATATGTGGACATTAACTAAGACACATGTGTGATGTGTTTATACAGGCTTAAAAGACATCTGGGATCCTAAACTATGCCCTTTTGCAAGTTGGTGTGATAGTGTGCCTTGAGTTCAAAGCCTGAAATTCAGGAAATCTAATAACAGTAAGTGATATGCCAAGGTCAGGTTGAGATGAGATGAGATAAGATATCCCAGATCAGTGTGTGAAGAATTACGGAAGTGAAAAGCTTTTCCTTCCTTCCTGTTCCAGGGATAGCAATATATCAACCTCCCTAGAAGGGCACTGTTTACTTTCCTCATTCATTGATTCAAAGGCTAATGTCATTGAGAAACAACATCACAGTCACTTCCCTTTACTAGGGCAATTTGTGGCCCAGTTGATATGCAAAATCAACTCTCAAAATAGGAGCCTGTGTAGGAAATTAAGTTAGATCCTTATGTATCACCCTGTACCAGAATCAATTTCAAGTGAACCAAAGACCTCAAAATAAAAGCAGATAGCTCCTTGGCACAGGTGAAAACTTTCTTAATAAAGACCCAGAAACTCCAAATCAAAGAAAGTTTGGATAAATAAGATTGCATAAAAGTGCAGAGCTTCTGGATGGCAAAGGACATAGCTAATAAGATAAATTGAAAGCACACAGTTTGGGGGAAGATCATTACTAGCCATACAACAGACAAGGGCCTTATATCTAAAATATACATAGAGCTCAAAAAAATAAATCCCCCCAAAACAAATCCTCAAAGAAACAACCACCCCATTAACAGTGGGCAAAACCCTTAAAGCAAGACTTCTCTGAAGAGGAAATAAGAATGGCCTATAGATAAATGAAGAACTGGCCATAAAAGAAATGCAAATCAAAACAACATTGAGATTCCTCAACCCATTTAGAATAGACATTAACAAGAAATCTAATAATAACAGATACTGGTGACCAAAAGGGAATGCTACTACACTACTTAAGGGAATGTAAACTAGTTCAACCATTGTGGAAAGAAGTGTGGAGGTTTCTCAAAAGACTAAACTCCCCTATGTCCCAGCAATCCTACTTCTGGGCATTTACCTAAATAACCACAAACAAGGTCATTCTAAAGGTACCAGCACAACCATGTTCATTGTAGCATTATTTATCACAGCTAAAATATGGAACCAATCCAGATGCCCCTTAGTAGATTAATGGATCATTAGTAGATTAATGGAACATATACACATTGGAATTCTATGCTTCCATCAAAAGAATGGCATTGCCCCATTCATAAGGAAATGAAACAGCTTGGACAAAAACCATATAAAGTGATTTAAGCCAGACCCAAAGAAACATAGATTCCATGGTTTCCCTCATTTGTAATAATTAGTATATATCTATCTATATAGACTACCTAGGATATATCTATCTATATAGGATATATCTATCTATATAGTATATATGTATCTATATAGGACTATCTAAGATAGTCCTAGCAGATGAGCAGAAGAGCTCAATAGCTATGTACATTATGACCATATAAGATGATGCTAATAAGTGAAATGAACTCCCAAGACATGGAAACTAGTGATTTCTCTTTATCGGTGTTATTTCTCATGTACTGTGTCAAGTTATCTTTTTCTTTCATTTTTTCCCCTAGACTTATAGCCTTTTGTCTCTGTATTTGATTTTGGTACCCTGTGTCTTATATATACATTTATCTGACTTAGGGAGGAGAAGGTGATGACAAATTGATGTGACCCTGAGGTCACATCCAGATCCAGTGTGGCCACATTTTTCCCCCACCTGGCCACACCTCTTCCTGTCCCTAGCCTAGATAAGTTCTGGCCCAGAGGTGGGTCACTCCTCCCCCTTTCCTTTTCAGCCATGCTTCTCCACCATGCATGGTGGGAGCAGCAGTTCAGTAAATAAACTTTTCCTGACTGAATAACACGTGGTGTTCTCTTCATTGGCTACCTAATGAAACTTACCTATTTAATATACCTTACAAGGTTAACAATGGTGGACAAGAAATATACTCATTACCTATTGTACGTAACTGTATCCACTCTGCACATCACCTTGACAGTAAAATTAAATTAAGAAAAAAGAGCCTGTCAAATCTGAAGAGATATTGAATTTCGCACTTCAAACTTACTGAAAACTGTCTGGAGTAAGATCTAGAGAAATGGTTTTTAGGGGTTAGTTTTATAGCCTGCTACTTTGCCAAAGTTTTGAATCAGCTTGAGTAATTTGGGAGTGGAGTCTATGGGATTCTTTAAATACAAGATCATGCCGTCTGCAAAGAGGGAGAGTTTTATTTCTTCTTTCCCTATTTGGATACCCTTTATGTCTGCATCTTGTCTTATTGCTGTAGCTAGGCATTCTAATACTAAATTGAAGAGAAGTGGAGAGAGTGGACATCCTTGTCATATCCTTGAGTTAAGAGGAAATGACTGTGGTTTTTCACCATTAAGTATAATGCTGGCTGTAGGTTTGTCATATACAGCCTTTATTGTATTGAGGAATGTTCCATGGATTCCTAATTTTTCCAAGACCTTCATCATGAAGGGGTGTTGGATCTTGTCAAATGCTTTTTCTGCATCTATTGAGATAACCATGTGTTTCTCATTCTAGCTCCTGTTGATGTGATGAATAATATTAATTGATTTGCATATATTGAACCAGCTTTGCATCCCTGAAATGAATCCTGTTTGATCATGGTGTATGATTTTTTGGATGAATTGTTGAAGTAGAATGGCCAAAATTTTGTTGAGAAGTTTTGCATCAATGTTCATCAAAGAAATGGGTCTATAGTTCCCTTTCTTTGATGAGTCTCTGCCTGGTTTTGGGATGAAGGTTATGATGGCTTCATAGAACGTGTTCGGTAGTGAGCTTTGTCTTTCAATTTCATTGAAGAGTTGGAGGAGTATTGGTGTGAGCTCTGCTTTGAAGGCCTTGTAGAATTCCGCTGTACAACCATGTGGTCCTGGACTTTCCTTAGCTGGAAGGTCTCTTATTGCTGTTTCTAATTCAATGCTTGATATGGACCTGTTAAGCTGGCTTAACTCATCTTGGTTTAGTTTTGGCATGTCAATATTTGCTAGAAAAAGGTCCATTTCGGTCAAGTTCTCAAACTTATTAGCATAAAGTTTTGAGAAGTATTCCCTTATAATGTTTTGAATCTTGGTTGTTTCCTTGGTGATGTTTCCATTCTCGTCTCTGAGTTTATTTATTTGGGTGTGTTCTCTTCTTTTTCTGATAAGATTTG
>NW_012267361.1:757673-782863 GCF_000151885.1 Dipodomys ordii
CACAGTATAACCCCTGCTTTCACTATATTTGATGTCAGTATAACTTGTGGAGGAGATGGGGACAAACAAGTCGTTTAAGGATACAGGTGGACCTGTTGCAACTATGAGAAGTACAAGTTGTCATGTTGAAAATGAGCTTTACAATGTTGGTGCGGAGGGGCGGGGAAAGGATTGGTATTGGGGGAAGAGGGGTGAGGCTGGGAAGGGATGTGAAGGATAAACAAAGGTGGAGGCTGCAATGCTTGGTAAGAAATGTGTGCATTATTCTGCCCATGTAATTGTAACCCCTCTGTACAGTATGTTTACAAATAAAGTAAAATAAATTATCAAAGAAAAAGAAATTGTTTTTAAACCATAATTGAGTCTTCATTGTGATTTGTAGATTCACTTGTAGGAAAGATTTGGGAAACAAAAAATCATCCCAATATTCCATCTTTGTTTTTATTCCTATTATTCCTTTGAGTGGGGAAGTAATGCAATGCTAAAATTACAAGATAATAAAATTTAAGAATTCTAATGCTTATTTAGGTGCCTGAGATCACCCTTGTAATTTTAGTTACTCAGAAAGCTGATATCTGGGGATCAGTTCTGAGCCAATTAACCACTAAAATCCAGAGGTGAATGTCTGGCTCAACTTGTAGAGCACTAACTTCGACAAAAATTCTAAAGCAGAGTGACAAGACCCCTGTGTTCAAGCTCTGGGGCTAACATATACAAATAATTTAATTGGTTAAACAACCCAATTAAGAATTCAGTAGCTAATTAATCAAACCATAGTAAAAATAAATATACTTGGAGGAATTTAGAGATGGCTGAGCAATAGGGAGAATCTTGGTTTGAAGAGAAATATGAATGATAAAAGAACAAAAGTTTACAAGTTTGAAAGAATCCCAGTACTTACCATGCCCCATATTTGCCATTCTGGTTATAACTGGCAAGTATACTACAAAGAGAAAGAAGCACAAAGAATGACAGGCTCACCAATAGGGCACAGAACAGCTGCTGGAAATTTTAAAAAATCACAACAAAATCAGAATTGTGGACTAATGGTCATATAAAGATATCAAACAAAGTTCAAAAGTGAAATAAATGAAAGAGGGAAAATAATGCCAGTCCATTTTTCTCACTGTTTTCTATGTATGCATAATAAACCTGACTTGAAAGGAACTCTGTGTAACTAACATGGTAATGTGAAGGTTTGTTTAGTCATCAGATCTGACATTAGAGTTTGGCAGTGTTTTGTTCTGTAACACAGTAAGACATCATTTGAGGAACATGCATGTGAGAGGTAGAAGCCTAATAAAGACTGCCTCACAAATTCAAAATCTGTAGCCTAGTTTATATCCAACAGATTTAGCAATGGTCTATACATTTTCCAACAGAAGAACAATAATATGTACCACTTTAATCTTACCTCTGAATCTACAAAATCAAAGTTGAACTGTTACTGAAGATAACAGAAGACTATGTACTGAGAAGGAATGAGGTTTAAATTTTTTAGTTCATCAGGAAAATGACTTGCTTGATCTGGAGTATGGTAGTTGTATTTATTCTTCCTTTTGTCTAGTTATTTTACTAGAAGCAGGAAGGGGAACAAACTCTCTCATCTCCTATGGATTTGGCAAGCACATCAACCCCTCAGTATTAGACTTTGTGTTCAAATGCTATTTGATGCATATGGCAGCTTTTGAACTGGGAGGATGGATATGAAGAAATATGCAGATAATAGTTTGAATGCACATGAACATGTGTCTACATAGCAGAAGACAATGTGATTAGGATTTACTAAGTGCCATGTGGAAATGGTATTGGGATATAAATTCATTTTTTATAAGTGAAGATAATTAGTTCTGGAACAATGTGCCAAACTATGATTGAAGGACTAAACTATTATAGTAGGCCCAGTTAATATGGTCTACCTCAATTGAAAAGAGCTACTTCTGATCCAGTATCTGCATTGGCCTGAACAATTACCAGCAGTTTTTGTTTAATTGTGTTTTTCCATAGGAACTACTTTTTAAATTGTTTCTTTCATTTTACTGATGGAAGTAATGATGTTTACAACATAAACTCATTTTCTTTCACTAGTACTTCAATTGAGTGAGAACTGTACTCTTCAGTCTAAAATGAAAATTAGTGTTGTAAGTTTATTATGAAAGAACAAACAGGAAACACAGCATCTACCTCCTCTGTAATTAGATGTAATTTCCTCCTACAAATGAAAATCAAGGGAAAGAATGAGATTAAAACATTGTAAATCTGTTCTATGAATGACTCATTTTATAAAAAAACTTGAATAAGTTTAACTACAATAGAATAAAAACACAGACTCATTGCAACTGAGGAACGAAGAGATTTTCTGGGTTCTCTCATAAGTAATAAAAACCATAAGTAAATACACATTCCCTAAAAGAAAAATATTAATGCAATTAGAAATGGAAAGGTGATTCTGCAGGCATAGTTTAGAGTTTTAACATAGAATAATGGAATGGGAAATATGAACAAAGTACTTCATGGTTGTACAACTTTTTTTTTAATTTAATTTAATTTTCAACACTGGATGCAGGTGTTTCACGCCTATAATCCTAGCTACTCAGGTGGCTGAGATCTGAGGATCACGGTTCAAAGCCAGCCGGGGCAGGAAAGTCTGTGAGACTCTTATCTCCAATAAAAACCAATAGAAAACTGAAAGTGGAGCAGTGGCTCAAGCGCTAGAGCGCTTGCCTTAGCTGAAGAGCACAGGGACAGCGCCCAAGCTCAGAGTTCAAGCCCCATGACCGACAAAAAAAAAAATATTTTCAAAGTGATGTACATAGGGGTTACAGTTACATACATAAGGTAGTGAGTACATTTCTTGCCAAATAATAAATAAAACATAAACATCAATACTGATAATGTTTAATGTATATCTTCATTCTATGAAGGTCCAAGCAGCTTTATTTTATCTTATCTTCAATATTTATGTAGGTACAATAGGTATACTTGTACACAGGTACAAGTTCTTTGTGTAAAATCTATGAGTTCATGGGTTGTGCTAAATGATTCACAAGAACATTATTTATACATTCATTTACATTAATGAGGGACTTGGGGAAATTACCTTTGAACAACGCAACAATGACTTAATAAGTACATTTTTATGGAACCAAAATTACCCAGATTGTTCTGTTCATATGACAAGACAATTCAACACAGCATTGCTTCACAACTATTCTCTAACTTCTGTATTCTCTTTTTCAGCATGATCCATGTTTCTTAACTTTCCAGTCATACTTCATTCTTCTTAAAGCTAGTCTCCCACTGAGATGAGTTCTGGACTTTTTTTTCTGTGTTCTGGATAAGAGTCATTTATGAAATCTAGTCATATCTTTGCCACCAGAGTCTCCAGAACGCTTGGCCTTCCACATATATATCAGAAAGTGAGAGGAAAGGTACATTCATTTAGCAGCTATTAATCCACCACTTTTTCCATGCTGGGAAAGGTGCTAAAAGTTGGGGGGTATGGCAGGAATATAGATAGATGGATAGATAGATAGATAGATAGATAGATAGATAGATAGATAGATAGATAGATATAATATAAAGTTTTATATCTATCTATCTTTATATATATTTGCTTTGCTTTGAGAAAACATATTCTACAGATGAGAATATGACATTAAGTGAAACCAAAGACTAAAGATTCTTTCATATAATGATGCATGAGATGCTTTTGGTTTTGTTTTTATATGTACTGTATGAGGTTATTTCTTTTACTTTATTTTTTTACTTTATTTTTTTCCCTTTGGTTTATCCCTGTTGTCACTGCTTTTTTTTAAAATTTTATTTTGGTACCCTCTGTCTTGTATATACATTTCTCTGAGTTGAGACAGGGACAAGGAATATCAAAATGATGAGACAAAAGATAGGTTGATCCAATACAACAGTGATATTCAAAAAACAATATGTTGAAAATGAACTTTACAAGTTGGGAGGAGGGGAGTTGGCAGGGGAGGAAAAGTGGGAAAAAACAAGGGAAGGGGGAATAATGTTCAACAAGAAATATACTCATTACTTTACTTATGTAGCTGTAACCCCTTTGACGTCATTCTTAGAATAAAATAAAATAAAATATTTTTAAAAGACAATTAAAAAACTGTAAGCTATCATGTGTTCTACTTACAATCATTTATTAAAAATTAAAAATAACTACTTTCCAATTCCATTAAATTACTAGTTAATGATATGTTTGTCTACTTCATTCAGCCAGGCTTAACCAGTGACAAACAGGTTGACCAATGATTTAAGGAAAATTACTCTGAAAGTACAAATATTATGTGAAATACATAAATACTATATTAGTGAATATTTGAGATAAACTATACACATTCATCTATTTATTCATTCGATAATTTTAGTAAGCAACATCTGTCATTGAGCATGGAGAGCAGGTAATAAATTACTAAAATATTTACTAGTTATTGAAAATAAGGGAAACCATAGGACTTACTTTTCTTTGGGCCTTGCTTACTTCACTTAATCTAATTTTTTCCAAGTTTTTTCATTTTCTAACAAATGGGGCAATGACATTCTTTTTGATGGAGGCATAGAATTCCTATATATATATATATATATATATATATATTCCATTACACACACACACACACACACACACATGTATCACATTTTCTTGATCCTTCATCTACTGAGGGGCATCTGGGTTGGTTCCATATCTTAGCTATGGTAAATAATGTTGCAATAAATATAGTTGTGCTGGTAGTTTTAGTATGCTCTTGTTTATGATCATTCTGGTAAATGCCCAAAAGTGGGATTGCTGGGTCCTAGGGGAGCTCTATGTGGAGTCTTTTGAGGAACCTCCATACTGCTTTCCAAAGTGGTTGAACAAGTTTACACTCCCACCAACAATGCAGTAGGATTCTCTTCTGGCCACATCCCCTCCAGCATCTCTTGTCATTAGATTTCTTGATTATAGACAATCTAACTGGGGTGAGGTGGAATCTCAATGTTTTGATAAACAGAAAAGGTCAAAAGCTGTGTATATGTGACCAGATAAAATGATGTTAAGTGAAATGAACCTCAAGATAGGGACACAAGTGGTTTTTTTTTCTTTCTTGCTATTGTTCCTAACGTATTTATAATGTACCACGTGATTTTTTTGTTTCTTTGTCTGCTCCTCCCATTACGGTATAATCCTTGTTTTCACTGTGTTTGATGTCGGCGCCCTGCATCTTGTATATACACTTCTCTAGCTTGGGGAGGGTAAGGGAAAAAAAAAACCCAAAATGCTTAAATAGGGATATAGGTTGACCCATTGTAACAATGAGATGTACAAGACTGTTGAAAAATAAACTTTACAATTTAGGTGGGGTGGAGGGTGAGGGAGGAGGGTAGTTGTGGAGGTGGGAGGGAAGAGATGGTAGAGGAAAAACAAGGGAGGAGGTAATAATGCTTGATAGAAAGTGAACTCATGACTTTGCTCATGTAACTGTAACCCCTCTGTACAATATTTTTACAATAAAATGTATTTAAAAATAAATTACTAAAACAAATAGTCTTTGCTCTCAACGTGCTTGCATTCTGATACAGCAAGAAAGAGCTTAGTACAATAATAAAAAATAATTAAAATAAAGCAGAGAACATGAAAGGTAAATGTTGAGAATACTTGAAGTTAGAAATAAAGGGGAGAATGTCTCTCCAGAAATTGATAATACATCAAAAATCTAATAGAATTAAGGAAGGTATTTGAAAATTACTTATTCTCAATAAATTAAGGGATACTTTTATTTTTTGTTTTGTTTTTTCTTGTCTTGGTGATTGGAAACAGAACTGGGGCTCTACCTTTGAGCATTTGTGCTGGTCTAGCGCTCTACTACTTGAGCCTCAGGGTCACTACTGGCATTATTTTTGTTTGGAAAGGAGATAAGAAATATAGAGATAAGAGTCTTATGGACTTTCCTGCTTTGTCTGGATTCAAAGTACGATCAACAGCTTTCAACTTCCTGAATAACTAGGATTACAGGCATGAGCAACTGGCATCTGGGAGTTAATATGCTTAAATGGTTAAAAAAGAAAGTAAGAAATGCTAAGATGGATTGAGCTAAAATGAGAACATGGAGATGGTGATGGTGTGGGTCAGAAAGAGTCTAATTATAAAAACAGGGTAGGAAAATGTAGAGGAATTAGAATTTCAATCTGAGTGACTTTGAAAGCCGTTGGACAGTTTTATGGTAAGTATAAAATAACTATGGCTTCTGATGTACTTGAACTTGATTATCCTAACATTTTATAAATTTACAAAGCCTGAGCATAATGCATGCCTATAATTTCAAATGTTAGAAGGCCACGACACAAGAATCCTATTTGGAGACCAGCCTGAACAAAGTTATTAAAGAATCTATCTGAAAAGTAAGTGACAAGAAAAAGACTAGGAGTAATACTCACAAGACCCTGAGTTCTGCCTCTATTATTTCAAAAAGGTAAGAAAGGAAAAAAGAGAAAAGAGGAAAATAAAAGTGTGACAAGGAAGGAAAAGAGAGAGGAAGAGAATTGAGGCGAAGAAAGAGAAGAGGGAAATAATTATTTCTATGCATTAGAGGGAGAGAGAAATTTATTTCTATGCTTTAGAAGTTGAATTCTATTCCTTTCTTCTGAAAGATATAATACAATGGTAATTTTTATGTAATCTGGCTGAAAAAGTCTACATTAGGTTGTTTAAAATAACTAAAATTGAAACATGAGGAAAGGAGACTGGAGTCTCAATTCATATGTATGAGAAAGTTCCTTTGGTCTATTGAAGAACTATATAGTTGATTTATTGTCTTGACAAAAGTCTTTAAAATGTAATTTTGTAGAAATATAATTGATAAAACTTTCAGTAATTTGTTTTTACCATTTGTACTATAGTGCAACTAGATTAAGGAAAATGATTCCCACAAAGAATATAGGTAACTGAATTACACAGAGAATGCCAAAAGAAATGCTTAATGATAGTTTAATAGATATTTAAGAGGCGAGAGGACCACATGCTAATATATAGTTGTTCATCTCATCTACACAATGAAACTATCATAGACCAAATGTTTAACAACGTTCATACAAATGGAAAAGTTAATGGTATACACACATTCCTGTCATTTGCATGGTCTTTCAGGCTTCTCAAGACTCAGAGAATCAGCCTCAAGCATATATTCTCTCATCTGCTAAGAACAGTAAAGTAAGACCCTGTGATTGAATATACTATGCTGAACATAAATTTTGATTCATTTTTTTCCTCAAAAGCAAAGTCAGCAATGTCATGATTTCACTTCTCATTAGATATTTAATGAGAGGAGATAATTTAAAACTATCATGCATCTGTCATTCTTTTAGGGCTTGTCAGTATGTTGTATAACTGAAATGGCATTTTTCATTGCAAATTAAGTATAATTATTTTGAGTATTTAATTTTGTAATTATGCACCTTTTATCACTTCCTTTCTTTTTCTTTCTTTCTTTTTTGCTTGGAGTGACACTGAACACTGAATTTAGGGTCTCACACTAGGCAGGTACTCTATCACACCCCATTTTTGCATTGGCTATTTTGGAGGTAGGTTCTCATTTTAAGCCCCTCTCCATTTGGGCTGTCACCCTTTTAATACACATTCCCATGTTGCTGGAGTTGATGGGTGTGCACCATTGGGCCCAGCCATTGCACTTCCCTAGCTTTATTGTCAGAATACCTTGCCTAGACATTGGTTATGAAAAAGTCGCATTAATTTCTTTTTGCTTGTGTTGGCTTTTAATGACAATCACCCTATTTTTTCCCAGATATCTAGAATTAGAGGCTAGAATTATGTGCCAGTGGCTCATACCTATAATCTTCGCTACTCAGAGGCTGATATCTGAGGATCATACTTCAAAACCAGCCTTGGAAGAAAATCGAGAGACTTATATCTCCAGATAACCAGAATAAAGATAAGAGTGCTCAAGTTGAGCTTGGCTCAAGTGGTAGAATATCAGTCTTAAGGTAAAAAAGCTGAGGGTTATTGACAAGGCACTGAATCCAAGCCCCAGTACAGGGATGTGCACACACACACAGTCACACACACACACACACACACACACACACACACACACACACACATCCGTGATAGTGTTTGAGTGTCAAAACATCATTTTCATCTCTTTTGAAGGGTGAGTGGATATCATCTTCATGTATCAGTCACATTAATTATACTTAATGAAAACTATAACAGATAATTTCTAATTTTTTCATCTTTTTAGGGACAAAGAACACTTCTCTATCTCATTGGTTTTGAGCGTTATCATATGTAGCTTAGGGTAACAGAATAGGGAAAGAGGTTATAATATGCTGGGTTCCAGGTCCAGAACTATGATCATCATTAACAACTTGTACTCATTTCTATGGAAAAATCTGATTCTTATCAGGACAAGAGTGTGGTAGAAAACACGGACTGGCTTAGAAGAGCCCCCTTTTTTCATCCACACTGCTGTGAGGATTAGCATTTCTGTAGTATGGTAAGGCATACAATTTTGGTTAAAATATTTGCATCAGTAAATATTGTATAAACATAATTAGTAGTATCCAATATTGCAAATATTCCAGACAAATTTAATTTAGAAAGATTACAAATATTAACTTCTAAATATTAATTTAACACATTTACTTAGGTAATAATCTTTTTATATAATTTCTAGAATTTTCTATCCAAGACTTGGTACTGATTACAAACATGTACTTAGCATAAGTAGTGAAAATATTTTGGAACCACTCAACAGCATAGCTAATTGTAAATGAAACATTAGCTTTTAAACTCATTGACATGGAATAATTTTTGAACATATCTTTATTTAGATGGATTGCTGAAATAATATTCTCAGTGTTGCCCTAGTTGAACTGGTCTTAGCACTTGACTTCAGAAAGGAAAACTTTGGCTGGAACAAGATTGAATATATAGTGATAGAACTTCAAATAACATGGTCAAAATTCATAGAACCTCTCCTCAAATAATGAATACATAGGAGTCATATGGCATTTGGTAAGCCAAGATGAACAATGACACATTACTTTTAAGTGAAAGATTATTTTTAATTTGAAACTCTTTTGTATTTTGTTATTTTATAAGTTCTCTTTCTGTTCTCTAGCCACTCAGCCTTTCTGTGCTTACATTTTCTCCAGGTTTGTGTCGATGTGTGTGAATTCCTCATTACAGAAGGATTCCTTTTTTCTTTTTGTAAGTGTTCATATTTTTAGCTTTCCTCTTGTCTGTGGCACATAAGTTCTCTGAATCTGCTGTCTTCCTCTCATATCAGTTTTGCTCCCAGAAATTCCCGGGCATGTACTTATTTTCACCAAGGCTTTAACACAAGAAACACAGAAACATGTTCCTTAGAACACCACCTGGATACACTGGAATTCCCTTTTTCTTTCCTGTTGAAGGGGAAGCTAGTAAGTTTTAACATTTTCTATGTTTAGTGGCAGGCTATCTTTAGGAGTAGAAACTATCTAGCTCTGTTTCCTTTTTAGTGGTCTTCATACAGAGATATGTGGATCCCATCAGTGTTTTAAAACAGGCAAGACAGAATGTAATTGTTTAGGTAGCTTTCAAGATGCTGCACTATTGAAAACATGCTATACTTTTTCCTTACATTCCACGAGAAGAAGAAGATAGGTCCAATTCTGAGCCCAGATAAAGGGCAAAATGAACAAGTGTCATGAAATGTCCTACCAACTTGATTAAATTTATTATGTGTAACTGTAGAATACAGAATCCCCTTACTTTGTTTCTGAAATTCCCACAAACTAAACTAGCCCAAATATTGTTGCTCAATTTGTGTCTCTGAGACAGATAGATGGTCTGAGTTTTCTTACACTAATGTGATTGTTCACTTATATTTTTCATAAGCTATCATTGTTCTTAAGTCAGGCTTTGGTTGTTAAAATTTCTCCCACTTAACATCTTTTAAAGAAAAACACAGCCAGTACCTTCTTTAGTTACATGAAGCAAGAAAGAGATGAAGAATAGATTTACAAAAGGAAAGAAGAGGGAGTAGGAAAGGATGAGAGAATAGAATGATAGAGGGAAAAGGGAAAGAAGAGAGGGAGTGAAAGAGAAGATGAGGGAAATGGAGAGAAAGAGGAAGAAAGAAATTTAGGCACACATACAGACACAAACATACAAAACTTGAGACAGAATTTGGGGACACCTTAAAGACTTGATTAATATTTCTTCCAAAGAGTTGTTGAATTCTAGAGATAGAAATAAGACAGAAATCTCATTGATAAAGCAAGGCATTTTACCAACAACAAAGTCAAAGGGTTCTATATCACCCATATTTTAGTTTAGGAGAAATATGGAAGGAAGGTCATGACCCTACATAGTTGGCAGGAAATAACATTTTGTGTTTTACATGAATGTCCAAACTTGAGTTAAAGAAAATAATTAAGAGTAGATTCTTACCTTGTTGGTGTAGAAACAAGAATTAGAGTCTATTTTCTAATAAAAAATATTTCAATAATTACAAATGAAGAGCATAAAATTAATATTTTATTGTATGCATAAAGTTATAGTTTCAATTGTTTAAGCAAATATATGTTTCTATTTTTCAATCTGAATAACAAAATTATAGAAGTTTATGTCACTAAAAATCTGTAGAAATTAGTGGTAGATATAAAAAGTTGGAAACAGTAAATTGAAATAATAGTAAGACAATTAAGAAAGGAAAGATCTTTTCCTTTCCCAGAAGTTAAGATTCTAAAAGTCATGATGTTGCTGCTTGAAAAGAAATATAATAAGCTTAACCTTTATCTTCAAGAAGAGAATGAATTTTAAAGAGCAAAATTTTGGTTGAAATTTGGAGTGTTTAGTCATAACTTTTACTTATTGTGATATTGGAGGCAAGATGGGGTATAAAAACCTGAAATTATACTATATTTTAATCTTATATTATTATTCACTTTCAAAATGTCTTGAGGATATCCAGATCTGTCTGAAAATATATTTTGAAAGCAGATGGAATGTGATCTGTGAATCAAATTTATCTGTAGTGTAAGTCATAGTTTTTTTTTAAATGTTGTAATGTCTTTCTCCAAAACACAGCTAAGTTGTGATTTAGGTAAGAGAACAAGTTGGCTCTAAAATTTAATATCAAGAGTTCTCTAAATGTGGGGCTTAATTCCTCAATGATCTGAAGTATTTTATGGCACTCTATTATTCTAGTCAGCAATAACTAGAAATGCTGTCCAAGAGAAATTTTGTTGGTGTAAAGTTATCAGAATATACTAGTCATTAGATGTTGTAGGTCCTATTGAACTAGAGTTGGAAGAGTCTCAGATAATCTTACTTTTGTAGCCATTTTATAATGGGCGTGAGCAGGTGTCTATGACTGGGTACGAAATTGCATGTGGATAAGGAGGAGATAGAGAAATCAGCAAACTTTAAGAGAAAAACTTGAGAGCCATAATGATTTGAGCAATTATTCTCTATTGTCAAGAATAAATCCAAGAATTCAGATTGGTCAAATATCAGAGTTAACTAAGATAGCAAAATTCAAAAAAACAAAATAAAATCATCTGCCTTATTTTAAAATGTAGAAAATATAATCATATGAACAATTCGTTTCTTCCCTTCCCCTCCCCAAATTATACCAATACCATACATAGGGAAAATGGGGTTAAACAGTGAGGGAGGGACATACAAAACAACAAAAAAAATCACATGGCACTTTAAAAATATGTTAGAAACAATAGCAAGGAAGAAAAAAAAAACTTGTGTCCCCATCTTGGGTTCATTTTGATAAACATCATCTCATCTGACCTTTTCTGCTTTATTGATCCATTGCAACAATGAGATCTTGCGAGGGGCATAGCTGAGGAGGTGTGATGGAAGGGATGGTAGGGGAAAAACAAAGGAGGAGGCAACAATGCTGGATAAGAAATGTACTCATTACCTTGCTCATGTAACTGTAACCACTTTGTACAGCATTTCACAATAAAAACTTAATTAAAAAAGAAATTGTTTTCAGGTAACTTTAGAAGATCTTATTAGAGTATATGTACCATTCATTTCTTCCACATATCTATTAACATTATTGCTCATTTAGTGGCTTCTAAATATATCTGATTAGAAAAATTTTAATGTTTCAAGATACTGTTGTCATACATGCAGTGATTTGTATTCATGTATTCAGTCATCTAATAAATATTTGTAGAACAAAAAAATATATAATCATATGAGCTTCTAAAGCTTTTATATGCAATGATTTCTATGATGTCATTAACTGTAATATGTTATTTTAGAAATGAAGAATATAAATAATTTATATAATATAATAAATAATATATATCTAGATACCTATATTAGCAAATTTGAACATCAAGAGAAGTGAGAATAACATTCTCATCCTCTGTAGAGAAAGATAAAGAAAAATGTCACAAGTATCAGTTGCAATAATTTACATCTTTATATAAAAAGCCAGTGTGTTACAAGCTTGGGCTCCTCCATGTTCTGCTATTCAGAGCTGATAGTACCTACTGAAGGAATAATCATACTCGTAGCCTTTTATATGTGCTTGTGGTTCTTAGAATTGGTTTTGATTTCTCAGTGAAAGCAGGTTGCATGAAAATATGCTGGTGTTTTATCAAACACCAGCATATTTTATTTCTGCTGTTATAAATATGGAACTCTTGGCAGCAAAATATGTTGTTTTAATTGTTGCTACTGCAAGGTCCAATAAATTAGTCAGGTTCTTGATGATTCACTCAGTTCTTTCCATTCCAGGAATGTCTTTACTCAGCTCATAGATACCCTATCGAGATACTATCAGGTGGTGGAGTCTTTGATAGATGGGTCTTGGTGTAATGTCCTAAGGTCATTAGGGGTGCGTCCTTTTAGAAATTTTGGGATTTGTAGATCATTGATCTTTTCTTGTTTGCTGGGAATGTGGTAAGATGTTTCCTTCATGATGCACTTCCACCATGAAGCACTGTAACATAACTATACCCTAAAACTGTGACCTAACTTATCAAGGTCTGGGACCATCCAAACATACGAGCCAAAATATACATTTGCTCTTAATAAACTGATTATCTCAGATATATTGTTATAGTGAAGGAAAGATGGCTAATAAAATGTCACTAGTTTCTGATTCAAAAGAAATCCTGAGTTCAGAGCATACATATAAGAAAATGTGCTATATCTCATGAACAGAGAACTTCCTCATATATTATTGCTCTGGAAGGAGTGTAAATGTTGAATGCCCACAACAGACAATAACTTATTGTTCCAGATTTGAGTTCACTTTGGTTGCTGCGACTACATGCCCCAGAATTCAATTTGCTACATGGCCATACAGGTGGACCTGTTGCAACAATGAGAAGTACAAGTTGTCATGTCGAAAACGAACGTTACAACTTTGGTGCGGAGGGGGGGCGGCGAGGATTAGGTGGAGGGGGGTGTTGGGAAGGGATGTGAAGGGTAAACAAAGGAGGAGGCTGCAATGCTTGATAAGAAATGTACTCATTATCTTGCCCATGTATTTGTAACCCCTCTGTACAGTATGTTCACAAAAATTTAAAATTAAAATAAAAAAAAATTGTGCTGTGCCACAATTTTGCTTTGCTAGTTGCAAGCAATAAGAAAGAGAGAACTTGAGACACGGGACATTCCTTAATAGTGATTGCAAAGAACCACCAGCATAGACTGGAGGTGTAGCTCAAATGACAGAGCACCTGCCTTGAGTGAAAAAGTCAAGTGAGAGTATAAGATCCTGAGTTCAAGCCACATTACCATCCAAAGAGGAAAAAAAAATCTATGTTTCTATACAATTCCATTTACAACAAGCTGACAGTAGCTTCAACTGATTTACTTCAAAACCAGGGAAAGAACTCATCATTAGGGTAGAAAGGACTATATCAGATAAAATTAATCCTATGGCATTCATAAAGTTGCATTATTTTTATGAAAGTTAGTTCAGAATGTTTAGGTTAGGGCTGGGAAGTTGGCTCAGTGGTAGAGTGCTTGCCTTGCATGCATGAGGCCCTGGGTTCGATTTCTCAACACCACATAAGCAGAAAATAGCCGGAAGTGGATTGTGGCTAAAGTGGTAGGGAGCTATCCTTGAGCTGAAGAGCTGAGGGACAGCGCCCAGGCTGAGTTCAGCCCCCACAACCGACAAAAAAAAAATTAGGTCAGTGAGATATGTATGTTCATGTGAGTATGTGTTCATATGTGTAAGTATGTATGCATGTGTGCATGTGTGTATGTCTATGAGTTTCAGACATGATCATGCTTTATAGTCAAGGCTGGCCCACCAAAGTCTGGGACTATAGCTATGAGCAACCACACTCAGCTGAGATCTTGACTTGAAATTTAAAAATTTAAGCACTCATTAAT
Source organism: Dipodomys ordii (assembly GCF_000151885.1). Lineage (NCBI taxonomy): Eukaryota > Metazoa > Chordata > Mammalia > Rodentia > Heteromyidae > Dipodomys > Dipodomys ordii. The sequence goes on from NW_012267361.1 coordinate 772,066, forward strand.
TTTGTAAAAATAATAAATTGATACATGGTTTAATTCAGTTTCAATAAGTCAATTTCTAAGGGAATTTTATTTTTAGAACATTTTAGAAATATTTTTCTTTCCCTAGAGATATGGATGCATATTTAAAATATTTTCAATTTTATACAGCCTGCAATCAGAAAGCTTTGCTCTATCTTTGATTGGTGTCTCAGTTAAAGAGCACAACATTGAATCATGGTTTAAGCTTATTATGAAACTAAGTGTAGTCCTTAACATTTTGTACCATTGCTTTGCAGTATCTTTACTATCATCTGAAAATGTGGCCATGAAATATGACATTTACTGGAGGCCTAAGGTTCTATTCCATTTTATGGCTTCAGCTCAGGTATCAGAAGATGAAAATGAACATCATAAAGCATTTCTCATCCAAACAGAAAGGGCAGATTTATAACTCAATGTAAATCCCTGAAATACCAAGGAATATACTCTTTACATATTAGATTCTTTGTAATCTAAATATTAAACAAAGATCAAAATTGCTTGATGGCATTCTAGTTGAAATGTAGAATTTCATTTGTGGAAAGAGTGTACGTCTCAATAAAATATTAATACTTTTACAATAATTTGTTACTTTATATTTTCATTATTTTTGCTATGTATATTTGTTTAATTAATATGCTCAGGAAACAAATGCCAAGTATTTAGCTGAATTCCTTCTTGAAATTATTATTATTTTTGTGGGGATGCCAGTCCTGGGGCTTGAACTTAGGACCAAGTGTCTCTGTGAATATTTGCTCAAGGTTAGTCCTCTATCACATGACCCACAGCTCCACTTCTGGAATTTTTGTAGTGCTTTGTTGGAGATAAGAGTCTTACTGACTTTTTTGGTCCTGGCTGACTTTGAATTAAGATTTTCAGATCTCATTTTCTTGAGCAGTTAGGATTATAGATGTGAGCCACTAGTGGCTGGCCTGAAATTATTTTGTAAATGCCTTTGTTACTTAGTAGGTAACCTTAACCTTAACTAGTCACAATCTTCTAATATTTTTTCCCTAAGGTTGGAATCAGTACACGTTGTTGAGAGGATTAAGGAGTTAGGAATAACCAGTAAGAGATTTATTTTTTGTTTTATTATCATTAAGTAATTGTACAAAGATTTTTAAGTTTATAAGTACATTATGTCTTGATTATTGTTGCCACTTCCATTATTCTTCATCTTTCCAAAGCATGCCTAACCACACAAGTTACCTGTTTCTTTGAATATTATGCATATATTTGCTCACCTTTCTTCACTCCATCTCTCTACTCAACTCATATTATCATCCCCAAATGTAGGTTCAAGCTTTCTAGTAATCATTTTGTTAACCTTTCAAAGAAATTACATCTGCGGGGCATTGTCCCTTAGATACTTACTCAGGGCTAGTGTTCACCCACATAAGCCACAGCTTCTCTTCTAGCTTTTTTGTTGACTAATTGAAGATAAATTCTTACAGACTGTTCTTGTTCCATCTGGCTTTGAATTGTAATCCTCATATCTCTGCCTAAGTTAGGCACCATCACCCAGCTTGGAAAGTGATTTGGGTAAAAAAAGTAAAACAATACTTATAGAGAATGCTATGTTAAAAAGAGAAAAAAGTATGTTGTTTACTAAATCCATGACATATATAAAAATTGGGAAGTAATCTAGTTAACATTTAATAGCCAATATTCTAAGGAGAATTTGGTAGTACACTAGAAGTTGTAGGAGATAAGGGAGAGACTTAAAATCTAGAAAGTTTCTGAAGCTGAGGCACAAATAGCTAACATACTGTAGCCAGGAGCCAGGTTACTTTCTCCTTTTACCTTCCCCAGATTATGATTTGTGAGCTGAAATTAGACAGTTTATTGAATCTACTTTTAGCTCATCTCTAATAATACACATAGCAGCACTTTCAAGGTGTCACTTAAGATAAATAAAGGCAGACAAGAGCAATATTTTAAATCTGACTGGGTAAAAAAATGGTTTGAAAACTGTAATGCGATATTATTGGAATATTTCAGCAAAATGCAGAGAACATCAGTCAATTTTCCTGGGATTTTTATATTCCTAATGTTTGCATAAAACCATATGTAATAGATACATATCACATATGAAAAACTGGGATAGCATTAAGTGTAAATTTGTTGCTTTTCATCTTTTGCTTTACCCACATGCCTATCACTTTTAAGTCTTGACATTAGCAAGTCTCTGAAGTTTTGGTGGATTGTGGAGCAAGAACAGAGAAAACTAATGGTGAGATTTGAATAATCCACTCATCTTATATAATTGATGAGTGTTATGAATGATTCTATCTACACTTTACCTTTATGAGAAGATAGCTTGAAAGTTACTCTTAGAAGAAATGAGACAGAAATTTGCATATCCAGTCTCAGCAGGCAATTCAACTGAAACAGAGATTGTAGGAAGAGTGAAGGAATCACTGTTGGAATTCTTACAAAATACTACATTTACATTGTAGCAGCTGTAGAATTTAAGACAGACAATGAAAGAGAATGCTGAAAATCAAACAGTATTTTGAGAATGTGCACCTCTTTAGGGGTTAGCTTTGGGCTTCCTGTCAGGAAACAGATACATATAAATATCTGAGAAAGAAATTCTTGAGAATTTCAAAATAAAAGACCAAATGCCCTCTGAAAATATGGCCCTTCATTAATATAATCATAAGAGGCTTTGTGGAAAAATATATGTTCCTATAACAATTTCATTTAGGATCTTGTTTTCTTTTATTTCTGAAAGTATTTTTGTTTGTGCTATTCTTGGAGCTTGAACTTAGGCCTGTGCCCCTCACTTGGCTCTTGCACTCAAGACTGGTTCTCTACCTCTTGGGCCATGTATCCACTCCTGACCTTTTCTGGTTAACTATACTTTGAACCAGGATCCTCAGATTTCAGCTTCTGAGTAGCAAAGATCCCAGGAGTGAGATTTAGCATCTGCCTGATTTTAGTATCACCCCTGAAAAGGTTTAATGTGACAAATGAAGATAGTTGTCTAGCCTAAGCCCTAGGAAAAGTAGGTGAGGAGAAGGTCTCATCTGCTTATTATGGATATCATGGTTTTCATGCCAATTTTGTGGAAGAAATTATTCAACTTTAGAGAAATGAAAGATGAATTAGCAAGATTTATCAATCAGTACCTGACTTTTGCCATATTTATTAATGTGTGGATGTATACAAGTTTTATGTTTTCTTGTCAAAAAGTTGTCCAAAGGGAGTTAAAGGAGTTTGTCAAGCCATCTGGGGCCTCCAATGTTGTTTTGTGAATGATGCAGGCAAAAATAACCAGTCTATAGGCTTATCAGATCCATCTGACCTTTGGTTGCAAAGCCAGCACACCAGACTACCCTGTTAAGAGGAAGAATGGAAAGTAGAGGCTATAATCTCCTTTCAGTAAAAATTACACAGTGGAATCTGAACTGTGTCCATTAAATTCAGCCCCTCAGAACAGTACCATATGGGAAAAATAGCCATCTGTGGATTCAAAACCTTGAAGACATTTAACTGAAACCATAAACTTAAAATCAGTTCCCCTCAAAAAATTAAACCCCCCAACAACAAATCCCCAAAGAAACAACTGCCCAATAAATAAGTGGGATAAAGACTTAAAGAGAAACTTCTCTGAAGAAGAAAGAAGGATGGTCAATAGACACATGAAGAAATGTTCAACCTCCCTAGCCATAAAAGAAATGCAAATCAAAACAACATTGAGATATCACCTCACCCCAGAAAGAACGGCAAAAATCAAGAACTCTAATAACAACAGATGCTGGAGGGGATGTGGACAGAAAGGAACCTTACTTCATTGTTGGTGGGAATGTAAATTGTCCAACCACTTTGGAAAGCAGTATGGAGGTTCCTCAAAAGACTTCACATAGAACTCCCCTATGACCCAGCAATCCCACTTTTGGGCATTTACCCAAATGCTTACAAACAAGACCACACTAAAGCTACCACCACAACTATATTTATTGCAGCATTATTTACCATAGCTAAGATATGGAACCAACCCAGATGCCCCTCAGTAGATGAATGGATCAAGAAAATGTGGTATATATACACAATGGAATTCTATGCCTCCATCAGAAAGAATGACATTGCCCCATTTGTTAGGAAATGGAAAAACTTGGAAAAAATTATATTAAGTGAAGTAAGCCAGGCCCAAAGAAACATAGGTCCCATGGTTTCCCTTATTTGCAATATCTAGTATATGTACGAGTCAAGCGGAAAAGGTCAGATAATGTGATGTCAGGAAAATGAACCCTTAGATATGTTTTGTAATGTTTTTTCTTTCATACATGTGTTTCTAACGCTTTTATAAGATTATCTCTTTGTTGCTTTGTATGTCCCTCCCCCACAGTATAACCCCTGCTTTCACTATATTTGATGTCAGTATAACTTGTGGAGGAGATGGGGAAAAACCAGTTGTTTAAGGATACAGGTGGATCTGATGCAACAATGAGAAGTACAAGTTGTCATGTCCAAAATGAGCTTTACAATGTCAGTGCAGGGGGGTAGGGGGGAAGGAGAAGGATTGGGATGGGGGGAGGGGGGAGGCTGGGAAGGGATGGGAAGGTTAACAAAGGAGAAGGCTGCAGTGCTTGGTAAGAAATATACGCATTATCCTGCCCATGCAATTATAACCCCTCTGTACAGTATGTTCACAAATAAAATAAAATAAAATTAAAAAAAAAATCCTGATGCGTCTCTGAAGTCCTGCTGCAGTACCTAAAGATCTAGCTCATATTTCTGTTCGCATGAATTAGGAAAACTACACAGAAGTGAGGGAGCAGCACCATGTTCCACATCATCTCTTTGGCCACACTTTGATTTTACTCTTTGAGTGCTGCTAAACCAAGAATCTGGTTAATGACTTAGTAATGGAAATATATAGTGGGAGCAGGTGAGGGTCAGGAAAATGGCAGTGATCTATAAAGCCTTGTGTCAGGAGAGTTGAACATTCTCATCAAATGACAGATTATATAGGAAAGAAGATGCAGCAAAATGAGTTTGACAACCCCAGTTGCATTGGAATCTGTCCAGAGGTCCCCATTCCAGACTGCTTTCCCAAATCAAAGATGTTAGAACTATCTATAATTCAGTGTTTCTCTTTGCTCTGTAATTCATACTCACAAGATGAAATCTTGTCTTTCTAGGGACAGATGATTAGAGAATCTTGTGGGGAGGCTGTCAGAACCTTTAGGTTATTCTCAAGTAGAGTGCTTGATATTTCATTATCTAAGATCATTCTCTAGTTTCAACACTTTTCAAGATTAATTAGGGGCAACCATAAAATTCCATCACACTCCATAAACTTCACTAAAATGTCCTGAGATTGTAAATACATTGACATGCAGAACCTAACCTATTGTGATTTTGATTGAGAGGATCTACTAATGCCATTTTATTAACACTTTATTAACATTTTATGCCAAGCACTATTAATGCCTCATCACTGGAAATAGACTTTTATAACTTCAACTCCAACCATATTATGGAATTAAATCTAGAAATCCTACCAATTTAAGAAAATACAAGAGTTTGGTAATCTGGAGTCATTTTCAGTACTTAAATCTCCCAGTCAGAGTAGAAGCAGAGACAAATCAGCAGAGTCATGTTTGCCAAAGATGACCACAGTGCTGTGTCCCATGGTATGCTTGGCTGTTTTCACTCACTGTACAGCCTACGGATAGCACATTGTACCCAGGGCAGGAGCTGGAACCATTGTATGCAAAAATGGAGCAAGGCTTTTTCTAGAGACAAAAACTGATATTAAAATCTTTCATCATATTGACTCCATAGATTTCCCTGAGATATCATTCCTAAATCAAATTTGCAACAACAGCAATAGGAATCTTTAATACTTAATATTCTACAGGAAATCTAAACTGGCTACTTCAAAAGAGTCTATGTCATAAGAAAGAAATAGAAACAAAATTGGAAACAGATTGTTTCAGATATTGAAAGACTGAAGAATTGCATCCATGGTTTTGTGTTGCTATTGATTGGCTCTAAATACCACATATGGCAGAAAAAACATGGGGAAAATTGGTCACCTCTGCTGCTTTTATGTTGTGTGATACTAACAGAATAAAAGTTGATGTTGGATGTGATCATCTCTGATAACTTGCCTACAGGAAGGTCTTATGTTTATATATACTAAGCAATGCATTTTTACTTTTGACTAGTAAGGGAACAACAGTGGAAATTTTAGAGGAAAATTTATCAGCAATGCTGTAAGGAAATTTCTGGAAATTTCATGAAAACTGTTTAGACTTCACTGGGCAAATGTGACCATACTTTCAACTGCCTACAAAAATGCAGGAGCGGGGCTAGGAAGATGGTTCAGTGGTAGAGCGCTTGCCTTGCATGCATGAGGACATGGGTTCGATTCCACAGCACCTCATAAGCAAAAAGAAAAAAAGCCGGAAGTGGCTCTGTGGCTCAAGTGGTAGAGTGCTAGCCTTGAGCTGAAGAGCTGAGGGACAGCGCCCAAGCCCAGAGTTCAGGACCCACAACCGGACCCCCCCCCAAAAAAAGGCAGGAGCTATTTCCATCTTGAGCCAGGTCAACAATGAACATTCTGTCAGTGTGATAGCAATTTGAATTGATAATGGGAATCTATTATTTTTCTGTTTGTTTTTTTCAGAAAATAATCATGAGAATAAGGAAGGAAAAATCAACTGAGATCTGTATGAAATTAATACAACTTACTGATTATTAAGCATCTAGGATGTATGCTCATACATTTTCCTACATTCATGGAGTAGAGGTTCTTGATATTTGGTTATATCCTGCATTCTACTCACAAATTTCAGGTAATCAGCAAATCCTTTACATTGTTTTCCATAGCTTAGCCAGTCAGCTTGATTTTACCACAGGAAACATATTTAAAATAGATTTAATTTCCAGGCATATGGCACATAAGGGGGAAGCTTAGTACAGCAAAAGAAATAGGGAGATTGAAGAGAACAGAAGCATTGTGCGGAGAAAATGCTTGGGAAGAGGCTGTTGTTAATTTTCATGAATAGGAAAATAGAAGTGAGAGAGGTAAAAATATTTACTTAAGCAATATTTGCTTGAAATTTTTTGAGCTAGTGTTTGTGAGTGAGGGGGTAATGGAGTAAGTAAATTAGGAAGGAAGTGGAAGGGAACAAGAGAGTGACAGGGTGAGAGACACAGATATTTCTATTGTTTTGAAGAATATCAGTGTAGTAGTTTGGTTGCATTTTATGAAACTGCAGAATTCTGAATTATTTTCAGAAGTATTGAGTTCTGTGGCAAGCAAAGAAAAATATTCATATTTATGTTAACTGACATCTGAATAAACTTGATAAGAAAATTTTCATAGAAATTTCTGTAAAAGGCTTAAATGTGTTTCTTTTGCTAAAAGAAGCATTTTTTCTGTTATATAAATTAGAATTACAGTTGGCATATACGCTTAATAATAGGTACTATGGACTCAATTTTTGTTTGCTCTTCATTTTCAAAGTAGGAAAATTGTTTATTATTTCAGTTTTCCCCTATAAACTAAAAACTGAATGTGTGCAGAATGAGAGTAGCATATACAGAATCCTATCCAAGTGAAGAGAGCCTGATGTTTGCAATAACCAGTAGACAAAATACCACATTAACCAGGAAGTTAGGGAGATGGTCACAAGAAAGAAGGATACAGAAAAAAATTGATTTACAATTCATTTTGAAGTAGAATGTGAACCTTCTAATTCTCTCTTTAACGGTCATTTTGTGGTTAAGCGTATGGCATGAAATTTCTGGAACTTTAGCCTATTAAATTGTTGAGCAGATTAGAGTTCATTTGAGATGGTAGGCTTTATAATGAACAGTCCAACAGTTTTCAATTACCAGGTTCATTGTGATCCTTACTCTTGAGTTAATTTGATATCTATTAAATGCCTGCTTACAATCCAAGTACAGTGCATTTTTTGGCAATACATATAAAGAAGTACTTACAGGTTTCCTTCACTGTCCAGTGAAGGAAAATACCCTGCACACATTAACAGCCAAGAATAATATAGAAGCACGAGTTGTATATCTTTTGTCAATAATGGAGAAAGTAGTGAAGTTGTTTTTTTTAATAAATAGAATATGGAATGAAACCAGATGTCATGGTGCATGCATGAAATCCTTGCCTTTGGGAGAGCAGTTTAGGCTACAGATCAAGACCCTGTCTCCAAGGAACTAGAAAGAAGGCGAGGAGAAGGAATAAGAAAGAGGGAAAGGGAGAGAATGAAAGAAAAGGTGAGAGGGAAAGGAGGTAAGAGAGAGAAGAGAGACATAAGAAAAGGAAAGAGGAAGAAAGCCAAGCACTGATGGCTCACCTTGTAATTCTAGGTGCTCAGGAGGTTGAAATATGAGTATCCTAGTTCAAAGCAAGTCCAGTAAGAAAAGTCCATGAGACTATTATCTCCAATTAAACACCAGAAAACTGGAAATGGATCCTTGGCTCCAAGTGCTAGAGTACTAATTTTGAGCAATACAGGTTAGGGATAGTACCGTAAGTGACTTCAAGAATCACAACCAACAAAAAAAGAAAGAAAGAAAGAAAGAAAAAGAAAAGAAGGAGAATATAAAGGAAGGAAGGAGAGGAGGATGAAAGGAAGGAAGTGGGAGTGAACTTTAAAAGAAATTGTGAAGGAAATTAAGACAGGAACATACATGTACACAGAAAATAAATAAATCATGAAGTAAAAGAACTCCATCTAGCAAAATTCTAAGTGCTCATGGAGCATGTTAAAGATAGGGAAAATAAAGCTGTATCTTTTAAATTTCGAATTACCTGAAATAATCTGCTGTGTGTGTGTGTGTGTGTGTGTGTGTGTGTGTGTGTGTGTGTCTGTTGTATCTCATCTGTAGGACTCAAGTGAAGATCATGGAATATTCATCCAATTCATACTATTGTTTTTGTTTTTCATTGATCAACTCACGTTCACTTTCACAAAATGAATAAACATGCATATGCATATATATTCTGTATATACAACACACGTGCACACACACAGACACACAGACATCTATATATGTATATTCCTTCTATGTGATCCTATCCCACTATAGTTCCCATCTCTCAGTACCCAAGTTAGAAATGTGAATTATTGCACTGTTTAAAAGTCAGTTTCATAGTTCTTCTAGACAATTCTGGTAACTTAAGGTTTTCTATTGGGAATTTGTCTTCATAAAAATGACTGATTTAGGCTAAACTTTTCAGATTTTTAAACCAAATATATTTATAGGATGTATCATATACTTACCTTATTTATAGGACTGATAAGCAATATCATAGATTGTTCTAATTAATTTGTTCTTAGAACTGTATTAGTCTTCTAATATTTTAATGCTTTTTTAGCCATTTTCTTTTAGGTGAACTTACATTTGTTCTAAGTGATGAATTAATTAATAGTGTTTTAATACCACAGAGAATACATTAACATTGTTTATATTTTGTATATACTTAAAAGGGCAACTTATGGGTAGCAAAAGTTTAAATGTTAAGATTACCAGGATAATGTAAATATTTAAAATGGTTGTATAAACTGGTTACATGCAATTTCTTGACCATCTCAACCACAAATTGTAAGAATTAATGATGAATCATGTTCTGTTATATGCATATGATAGTCTAGAGCTTCCTGGAAATGCATGAAATGTAGAAATGTACCTCCAATTTACATTTATCTGATTATTAATATGATTATACAACTTTGTGTATCTTTAGAGACTACATGCACTACCTCTTTAAAGTTCTATCTCCTATTAATTTTTACTTTTTCAACTAGAGTGTTTATTTTTGTACTGATCTTCCAGAGTTCTTTATATTTCTTTATTGTTTATATTGTTTTCAAGTAACTTTGGGGGTAATTAATTTTTCTGTATCAGTTATGAGATTGTTAATTATTATCTTTCTTTAAAATATTTAGTTACCAATTGCTTCTGCCTTTTCTAGTTTGGATTTCCTCTTCCTGAATGTTTGGTATAGAAATTGCTTCTGAAACCAGATAGAAATGATCTGAAGAGTGAGAGAGTGTTTTCTTTCAGAGCAAACAGTGCTACATCACTTGTTTTTTAGTTTATATCATTTGTTTCATTGTCCAATCATGTAACTGTATCAAAACCATTTCTGGCATATAATTTTGATCAAAGGTAAAGTTTCATTATCAATTGAAATGATAAAAATTTTCACAAAGTATAATAAATTAAAAATATATACTGATAAACCCAGTGTTTGAATAAATAATAAGCTACTTAGTTCCTAAAAAAAGTGGTTTTTTTTTCAAACCCAGGAATTAGGTCTTATTTATTTGTTTGTTTGCTTGCTTATTTGCTTATTATTTTTTGTTCTTTTTTAAAGATAGATTTTTGTTGTGTAGACTAAGCTTAGATGCTGGCATCTTCCAGCTTCTTTCTCCTTAATACTAAGGTTATAAGTGAGTGTCACTACATAATATGGTAACGTATTTTAACATATAATTTTAACCAGGCAATGGTTGGTGGCTCATGTCTATAATCCTAGCTATTCAGGAGGCTGAGATTTGAGGATCATGGTTGAAAGCCAGCACCAGATGGAAAATTCATGAGATTAGATTCTTATCTTCTTTTAGTCACAGAAAAAGCCCAAAATGGCTCTGTGGCTCAAGTGGTAGAATGCTAGCTTTGAGAACCGTAGCTAAGGGATATTACCAACACCCAGATTCAAGCCCTAGGACTGGTGAGAGAAAGAAAGAAAGAAAGAAAGAAAGAAAGAAAGAAAGAAAGAAAGAAAGAAAGAAAG
>NW_012267361.1:782913-809131 GCF_000151885.1 Dipodomys ordii
AAGGAAGGAAGAAAGGAAGGAAGGAAGGAAGGGAGGAAGGAAGGAAGGGAGGAAGGGAGGAAGGAAGAAAGGAAGAAAGGAAGAAAGAAGGAAAAATTTATAAGATTCTTAAGAAAACAAGAAATTACCTTCACCCATAAAGCTAGGAGAAAGTACTTCTTAAGCATAAAGACATTTGCCAACTGTGTAGGCAAGCTTTGAATTCACATTCCTTTGTAACAAGGTGGTCTCAGTATCCTACATTGTGTAGGGAAAAAAAAGACTTTACCTTATGTATATTCTATAAGTCCTCTTTCTTTTCTGTAATTTTGATTTTCATGGATTTTGTTACCTATGGTCAAGTATAGTCTTTAATATTAAACAGACAATTCTAGAAGTAAGTAGTTCTTTTTGATTGTCATAGGGCTTGAACTCCAGACCTGAGCACTCTCCCTGAGCTTTTGCACTCTACCACTCTGAGCCACAGTGTCACATATGGGTTTTATGTTGGTTACTTGGAGATAAGGCTCTCACAGACTTTTCTGCCTGGGCTGGCTTTAAATGGAGCTCTTCAGACCTCAGCCTCCTGAATAGCTACGATTACAAGGATGAACAACCACCACCAGGAAGAAGGAGTTTTTAAGTGTTAAATTATCTGTCACTTGTAGTAGTAGAATGATGAAGCCTTATATCATCTTTATAGTCTTCCCTGAATATAAATTAAGCCCATTGGTCACTGTGTTCCCTTCTCAGTGCTTGTCATAGTGCTTATCAGTCCCTTCTCTGCTTCTTAGCACATAGGCATTGCATCAACTCACATCATTACTAGAAGAAAAGGACAGTGCAGTAAAATATGCTGAAGGAGAGTGCCCACATTTAAATAAATTTTATAGCCATATAGTGTGACAACTATCCTATTTTATTATTAGTTGTATCTAACTTATAATTGAAACATTTTTGTGGATAGATAGGCATAGAAAAAAAACTCACATAGCATTATGTAGGGTTGCATACTATCTTCAGTACTTAAAATCAAGGGTAGTCTTAGATTTTATCTTCCTGAGAGAGACAATTGAACACTATATTTCAGAAAAATACAACTCATGTTAAATATGACAATATAATATTTTACCTAACTACTGGCATTCACAGCACTAAAGTAAGAATTCTCTAAAAACCAATTCTGTTTTGTTAATTTTACCTGCCACTCATAGGCAGTTTTAGTGACATTTTGTAACAAGTACTTAGAAAAACACTTTTTGAGGGGGTCCGGTCGTGGGGCCTGAATTCTGGGCCTGGGCACTGTCCCTCAGCTTTTCAACTCAAGGCTAGCGCTCTACCACTTGAGCCACAGCACCACTTCTGACTTTTTTCTTTTTGCTTACGTGGTGCTGAGGAATCGAACCCAGAGCCTCAGGAATGCAAGGCAAGCACTCTACCACTGAGCCACCTTCCCAGCCCCGAGAAAAACATTTTTAAAAAAGATTTTTAGCTCATGATTTCAGAAGGTTTCAGTTCATAGTTGGTCACCTGGTCCTACAATTTGGTCCTAATTAAGGTAGACTTAATGGCAGCTAGAGACTATGGAGTGGTACTTGGTCACCTAATGGAGGCCAGGAAACAAGGGGAGAGAGGCAGGAGACACTCACAGTGATAGATTTCTTCTAACAAGGCACTTTATCCCCATAATACCATCAAAGGATTAAATTATTGACTAGGTTAGAACCATTATGGTCCAGTTACCTCTCAGAAATTGAATCTACCATTTTAGAATAAAACTTTTAATATATGGGATTTTTGGACAATATTTTCTATCAAAACTCAAACATACCCATATAAATGTCTAATATAAAATAAATATAACATGTCAGGGTTTAAAAACAGGTAATTCAGACAAGATTTATTCTGATAAAACTTAATTGCAACATTGGTCAGCAGAAAGCAATTATTATTTATGACCTATATACCTAATATATTGATACACACATAAAATTATATAATTATCAAAGTTTAAAACAAGCATGATAATTTAATGGATTTAATTAGTTCTAAGGAGGGCATGTGTAAGGACAAAATCTGTGTTTTATATGTTGCTCATCTCTGGCTAAGTCATTGTTTTTTAGCCTTCAGCATAGCTACAAAATATTTCTCCATTATTGGAACATTCTTGTTATCAAGTTACAGCAGCAAAGATTGATGGCAGTGAAAGTTGATTTTCATTCAGTCCTCTTCTCTGATACCTCTTTCAGGAAAAACAAAACAAAACAAAAACTTTTCAAAACACAGAAAAAAAAAAAACTATCCTAGTGGTATTAGGATAAGAAACAATCTAGGACAATTGGCAAATCAAACTCAAGAATTGATCACGTCCAATTATGCCTTAAAATAGTATGGAATGATATTTCCTTCTACTTATTTTTCATAAAATTGACAGGAGTAAAGTATATGTCTGGCACAGGTCAGATAAGATGATGTTTGTGGGGAAATCTGTGGGGAACACAAGTAGCAAAGATGGCCCTGAGAGGAAGTTGAGTGGGCAGAGCTGGATTTGTTCAGGTTCAGTGTGTAAACAACTCATGGAAGCTTAGGTGCATGTTAAGGTGTGGCCTTTCAGTGATTGGTTGGTTCCATTTCCTCCCCTCCCACACAGTCTTTTGCTTTAAAAAGGGGATGCTCCCTTATAATAAATGAGTTCCTGCTTGACTTGACTCCCTGCTGCGTCTGATTGTCTCCTGGGCTAAGGGAGGCTGGGGAACGGGGGAGCGGCCGCACTTACCCCTCCTCAGACCCCGTCCGTCCAAAGACAGAGGAAGACCCAACAGATGTTAATCGAAATGAAGCCCAAGATAGGGATACAAGAGTTTTTTTTTTTCTTCCTTGTTATTGTTTATAACGTATTTATAAGGTACCATGTGATTTTTTTGTTGCTTTGTATGTCCCTCCCCCATGGTATTTGCTTTTGGTATAATTTGGGGAGGGGAAGGGAAAAAACAAATTGTTTAAATAGGGATACAGATTGACCCATTGCAACAAGGAGATGTGCAAGATACTATCTCAATAAATGAACTTTACAATTTAGGCGGGGGTGGAGGGGTACTTGAGGAGGTGGGAGGGAAGGGATCGTAGGGAAAAAACAAAGGAGGAGGCAACAATGCTGGATAAGAAATGTACTCATTACCTTGTTCATGTAACTGTAACCCCTTTGTCCAGAATTTTCACAATAAAAAACTTAATTGAAAAAAGGTATTCAACAAAATATTTACATATGATTACTAAATGAAAAATATTGTATATATATATATATATTTTACTCTTAGATCTTTGATCATTAATAATTCCTTTCTGAAAATTAACCTTTGGATAAACTCCAAGATGAAATAGAAGATTCTTACAAATTAATTGCTATTTTTAATGTTAATTTCCTAATATTGTTTAAAATTATTAATCTCTGTGATATATTTCATAGTATACATACATCATCAGTATTGTGAGAAAAATGCTTGCTAGTTCTGCCTGGGAAGGTCCCTTTCTCCATTTGAGTCTGTGTGAGAATCTGAATATAGACTTCCCCTATTTTTTAGGCAGGACACCACATAATCTCCTGTAGAAGTCTTAGCCCCGTACCTGAGTTATTAGGTGACTGCCACACCTGGGGGCCATTGCCTCCCCTTCCTCTAAAGTCAGATACTGGACTACCATAGTCATGCCTCCTTTGGGCAGTGGGAGATCAGTATACTCTGAGGATCATGTCCACATCCTCTTTTGTCACACCTTCTCCCACTTAACCTCTACCCTGTCCTGTGTTAGCCCTTTGCTGTGAACACCCCAACCTCATACAAGGCCAATATTTCAAGAATAAACTTTTCTTTGCTCACCTTAAGACCATGTGGTAGTTTCATTAACCTAATTAAAACCTAACATAGTGTTGAGCATATGGGAGGGGCTTTGAGTCAGGAATTGCAGAATTCCCCCTGCTTTTATTTTTCTGAGGACCAATTCCTTCCTGACCACCCTTTTCATGGACTGAAGTCCACGTGGGACTTCCTGCCTTTACCATTGCTGGCTCCTGCATAGACACCATACTATTCTACAGGCCTTCTGTTGCTCAATCTTTCTTTCTCACCTGGCATGGCACCATGCCAGTGGGCTCCTATGGCTTATACCAGTCATTTTTTTGGGTCAGGAATGCCAGACCCAAAGATGTGGCACTTGTTCTAAAGATACCTAGGTAGAGAGGGACACCTTCCACCTGGTAATCTCTTTAACACTGACCGGACACCTTTTTACACTTCAAATTGGGTGCTGTCAGTCATTCCTGAGGTAGGCCACTTCCTTCGGATGCCTCCTATTCTCTCTAGAAGTACTTTCCCTTAAGGATCCTTTAAAGCCAAGGCTCCTTATTTTCTTTGCAATAAGGCCTGAACAAAGTATAAAATAGATAATCAGTATTAACAACCCTAAGATAGAACTTCTGATTATAATACTCTCAGAGATCTGGACAGCTTTTGCCATAACAATGGTAAATGGTCAGAAGTCCTATATATCTAGGCATTCTTGCTCTCTGTAACAGTCCATCATATCCAACCTTCCTTATCCTCCTGGCATGTGGGCAGCCTGTCCTTGCCAAGACATCACAGAGCCCCAAGCTGCCTCTGGATTCTGACTGACTTCCTTTTTGACACTGCCAACCCTTCCATTACTACTCCCCTACTTTCTCCCTCTCTGCCTCCTCCCACTCTGTCCCCTCTTCACTCACCTCCCATGGCTCACACATGATCTTTCACTAGTGGCTCACAACCGCCACTAAGTTCCTGTGCCCTTTGAAGGAGATTGCAGGGGTGGAGGGCGTTGTTCGTATCCATGAGCTGTTTTCAATGTTTGATCTCTCCCAGATTCAAAAATGGATGGGATCATACTCCCAAGACTCCGATAGTTACATTTAGAAGTTTAAATATCTTGTTCAGGCCTGTGACCTTACTTGGCATGACTTCTATGTAATATTTTCTTCCACCCTTAAAACTGAGAAAAGAGAAAGGGTTTGGACTGCCACCTACGCACACCCCTATGAAATCCACAGGCCTAGATGATGACTTCCCAGAAAGGGCAACAGCTGTGCTCAAGGAACAGTCCAATTGGAATAAAGAATCCTCCTGGTAGGGAAAGTAGAAATAGGATGATAAATTGTCTGGTGACTGTCCTTCAGAAAGCAGCCTACTGCCTGGTCAAGTATGATAAACTAAGGAAGGTTACTCAAAGACCCAATGAAAATCCAGCTGAATTTCCCCATTGCCTCATGATGGTTCCAGAGTCAACAGAAGGCATGGTGGTCCTTAATATTCATTTTATCTCCCAATCAGCCCCTGATATTAGAAAAAAGCTTAAAAAGGCTGAAGATGGCCCTCAAACCCCTACATGACATCTTGTGAGCATAGTATTTCAGGATGTCAATAATCAGGAGAATCAGGAGATCACTGATAAGACTGCCTGTAAAAGGGAGCATTATCAGTTCCTGGCTGCTGACATTCAGACTCCTTGAAAAAAAGGCACCACCACACACCACCCAACCATGTTTCAAATGCATCCAGGAAAGCCAATGGTAGCAGACCAGGGCAAGAACCTTCCCTGGTCTGCTACCATCACTCAGACCCTACCCAAAGTGTGGACAACAGGAATACTAGGTAGTCAACTGTCTCTTCATGCCTCCACAAGGTAGGCCATAGAGAATCCCAATTCACTGGAAATGTTCTGCTTGGGTACATAAAACTGATGGTGCTTAGGCCCACTGGCTCCCAAGGACATCACAATGGAGGAGCCCAGGATGTGCTGTCAAGTAGCTGGTAAGCTCATATCCTTTCTTTTGGATCCCGAGCCAGTTTTTCAGTGCTATCTCAATATGTAAGCCCAATGTTTCCCTCCCAGATCTCAGTGGTGAGTGTCAGTGGCCTCCCTACCTGTCCCCCTCCCAACTACTAGACTGGTACCATGTGAAATAGAAAACTTTCCCTTTTCACATTCATTTCTAATCTTAGCCTATTGTCCATACCCCCTCCTAGCAAGATACTTGCTCTCTAAAATCCAAGTCTCTCTCTCATTCCATATTCCAAAACAGCAGATGAATCTCCACCCATAACATCCCAACTGAACCCTTCTCCCCTCTCTCCACATAAGGTCAATTCTTTAATCTGTTATACTTCCACATCTACTCTTTCTCAACACCATATTCCTGTCCTCATTAAACTTAAGGACCCTACCCATTTCCCCAACACACCCCAATATCCTATTTCTCTTTCACATAGGCAAGGCATAAAACTCATCATCCTTTGACTTATTAAATAAAGATTTCTCAGACCTGGCTAACTTCCTTTTAACACCCCATTTCACCAGTAATTACATTTGATGGAACCTATCACCTATTTCAGGGCTTGCACATTATTAATGCTACAGTCCTTCCTATTCATCCTGTTGTGCTTAACCTTTCCTTTCACAGATATCTAGTGGTACTACCCACTCCTTGGTGCTGGATCTAAAGGATGTGTTCTTTACAATCCTTTTGCACCCCAATTGCCAGGACCTCTTTGCTTTTAACTGGGTAGACCCAGACACCTCTAAGACACAAAAGTTCACCTGGACAGTCCTCCCTCAGTGGTTTTGAGACAGCACCCATCTTTATGGACAAGCATTAGCAAAGGCTCTCCTTTCTCTTCAGGTGTCTCCTAGTGTCATCCTTCAGTATATGAATGATCTCCTGCTGTACAGCCCTTTCTCTGAGCTGACTCACCAACTCAGGGGAGCTGATATCCTCAATTTTTAATGGCCAAAGGATATACAGTCTCCCTTTCTAAGGCCCAGATAACAAAATCAGAGGTAACATACCTGAGTCTGTCTATAACTCCCACAAAGAGAATTACTCGATAGAAAAACAAATATTTAGTCTCTCTTTGTCCTACAGATTAAGGAGGACATTCTATCTTTCATGGAACTCATGGGCTTTCTCCACAATTGGATACCTGGTTTTGCTACTTTG
This sequence comes from Dipodomys ordii, assembly GCF_000151885.1. NCBI lineage: Eukaryota > Metazoa > Chordata > Mammalia > Rodentia > Heteromyidae > Dipodomys > Dipodomys ordii. The sequence goes on from NW_012267361.1 coordinate 789,917, forward strand.
GCCAAACTTCATGAGGCAGTCAAGAGCCTCCAACAAGAGCCACTGGACCTTACAAAGCCCATTGACACCCTGTTTAAAATACTGAAGCAGGTGCTTTATTCAGGCTCTAGCACTAGCTCTGCCCAACATTAAAGAATCCAACCAGATGGCAACCTTTTTAAATGTCCAGTGGATTTTTCACATTCCTTAAAGGGCCCAGTCTTCTGGGAAAGTTGAAAGAGCTAATGCTCTCCTTAAAACACAACCTACTAAACTTTGGAACTCCAAAAACCCTGGCCAGTGGGATTACCTCTTGCACTTACCTATTTATGTGTGACCCCCCACTGCCCTATTTTTCTCAGCCCCTTTGAATTAGTATGCAAGACCTTTCCTCCTAGGAAATTTCCTCACTAACAATAGAAAGACTCCATTAATAGACTATCTTCTTGTCATAACTTTTCTTAAACATGTTAGGCTGACATGATGATGAATGTCTCCCTCAACCTCATCAAGGATCCTTTCCTTCTCCCTTAATTTTGCCTAGGGATCAAGTTTTTCTTAGGACCCTTAACCCATCCAATTTATATCCTAAGTGGAGCAGGCTGACCACTACCACCACAGTCAAGCTCAAGGGATAGCCACAGTGTATTCATCTGTCAAGATGGCTCATGTTCCTGCCCCTTCTATAGCAACACTGACTCCCAAGGTACACCTGTTCTCTTCTTGGGCCTAAAAAAGTAAAGCTGTCTTGCATCTCTGAAGATGAGATGTGAGAAGTGAGTGTAACACTCACTCACTCTCCTAACTTAATTAAAACCCATCAATGGCTTCAGCTGTCCACAAATCTCACAGCTCAGGGTCAAGAGGCCTATTTCCTGAGAGGTTTCAGCTTCCGAGTTTCCATTTCTATCATTTGGAAAAGGAGTCAGAAGGAAGAATAGATTTAAAGGATCTGAGGGAAGTACCTCCTCCAATACTATCTCAAATAATTTTGTTAGCACAGCAGATCCAAGATGATGATGAAAGGGTAGGGAAACACCATAGCTCTCTCCAAACAAATAGAGAGTTCAGGTTCCAACATTCACTTCCCCCAAGAGATTGACATCAGCGAGCCGGGCGCCAGTGGCTCATGCCTATAATCCTAGCTACTCAGGAGGCTGAGATCTGAGGATCGCGGTTCAAAGCCAGCCAGGGCAGGAAAGTCTGTGAGACTCTTATCTCCAATACACCATTAGAAAACCAGAAGTGGCGCAGTGGCTCCGGTGATAGAGTGCTGGCCTTGAGCTGAAGTGCTGAGGGACAGCGCCCAAGCCCATAGGTCAAGCCCCAAAAGAAAAGAAACTCAGAATCTACACAAAGATGGAAAAGTACAGAGACCCCTCCCACACTCCTCGCTGGCAGCACGGCTCTGCACCACCAAGCTGCAAAAGCATCCCAGCCCGCTGCTGCCTGGGTCCTCAGAACCACAAGTAGAACATAGAAAATTTCCACAGCTTTACCAGGACAGCGTAGACATTGACAGGAGGCAAGGGATCCCGAAACCAAAATCTGGACCTCCCACCACCACATACTGCCCAGCCCACAATCATCACAATGGAGCATGGTGGTGACTGGCAACCAGCAAGTTGCACCATATAGATACAGAGATGTGCCACAGTACCGCTGGACAGAGCTTAATGAGTTGCAGGATCAGTGAGTAACCCACGGGGACTCCTTTCTTCCTCACTCCCCTGACATGGGAGACCAGAGGTTCCCAGTGACCCCCAGAGCTTTACCCAGAACCCTCCCCCTTCCACCTGGGCTACTGTACAGAAGGAGCTTCACCTGTGTGCCCCAGGTGGGAGATCAAGCAGATTAAGCCTCTGGTCCCTGGTTGAAATCTGGAAGCCACGGGTTCCAGCAGCCTGTGAATTGAGCTCCACCAGTAATTGCATGTGGGCTCCAGCAGAAGCACTTGTGTGCTGCAGGTAGGGGAATCAAGCAGGCTCCCCAGTTGGTCCCTAGCTGAGTGGAGCTGGGAATTGCACTTAAAGTTCCAGCAAGTGGAGGAGGTCCCAGCCCACTGAGAACTGACAAATAAGTATGTAATAACTGGGATCTTAACTCACCGAGGCCACTGGATCCTGACTGGTACCGCAAAATATGCACATGCTCCAGCCACTAGAGGAGCACCCACCAACACCGGGGCTGCCAAGAGAGTATGCACAGTGGCCCTAAGCACAGGCAACACACTGAGAACCAGTTCAGGCCAAACAAAGACTTCCACCAGTTGAACAACAAAAGACAGAGCTTGGGCCACAAACCCCACAAATCTTTAACCCAAATGTGTAAATCACAACAAAAGATTACAAGATTTATGAACAAACCATACCCCAAATCCAGCAGCAACCCAGGAAAGAATTCCAGTGAAAGCAAAGAAGAAATGGAGAACTAAATATTAATTAGATGGCATAATTGGCCAAAGAAATAAAAAGAGAGATATAACAGCAATTTCAAAAGTACAAAGAAGACCTAGCAGTGAAGAATAGACATAGTACATACCTCATTAAAAGATGAACTTAACACTTTTAAAACCTATATAAACAACCATAAATGAATTAATTTCTGCCATGCAAACCAAAATGGAAGCCATAGGTAACAGAATGAATGAGATTGAAAGTAGAATATCAGGAGAATATCAGATAAAACAGAGGAGCTGGAGGAGAAAGTCATAGATATGGAAAAAAAAAAACAACTAAACACTCCGAAATTATCAAAGGGAAATCCAAGAACTGGCACACAATGTCAAAAAAAATAATCTTTCTATAATTGGGATCGATGAAGGTGAAGAATACCAGAATAGAAGGATATAGTACTTATTCAATAAGATTATTAAAGAAAAGTTCCCCAATCTCAAAAGAGAAAACCTCACCCACATAACCCAAGCATAAAGAACACTTAGTAGACAGGATCCTAGAAGAAGCACTTCTAGACACACTGTAGTAAATACACTAGACCTGAGTTGCAAAGAGCTGATTTTAAATGCTGTAAAATCAACAAAGGACCTATTCTACAATGGAAAGAAAATTAGAATCATTGCGGACCTCCCAATGCAAGCAGAGCCTGGAAAAGTACAATCCAAGACCTGAAAACCAACAACTGCCAACCCAGACTGGTATATGCAATGAAGCTGGAATTCACATTCAAATAATTTTTTAAAAAATAAAGGAATTCATGAACAAGAAGCCAGCATTACAAAAATTACTAAAAGGAGCAACATAACCCAAAGAAAATAATTATGAACAGGGAACCACATCAGACAAAAATAACTAGGAGATCAATTTAGGAAGCACAAGAAAAGGAAAAGGCAAAATGCAGGCAAGTTCTAAAAAGGCAAGAAATATATTGCATCTTTCTATAATAATCATAAACATTAATGGGCTACATTTACCAGTCAAAAGAAAAAGAAGTGCAGAGTAGATCAGAAAACAAGGTCCATTCATTTGTTGTCTATAAGAGACATATCTCACAGCCAAAGATTAAAAACCAACTCTGAGTGTAGGGATGAAAAAAGATCTTCCATGCAAATACACTTAGCAAGAAGTCAGGGGTTGCCATTTTGATAAATGACACAATAGATTCCTCATTAAAATCAGTAAAAAAGGACAAAGAAGTTCACTACATATTAATACAGGAAACAATCCAAGAAGAAAATATCACAATCATCAATGTATATTCACCAAACAATGGAGTACTTAAATACATTAAATAAAATACTGTCAGACTTACAGAACAAGATAGACCCAAATACACTAGTAGTTGGGGACTTTAATACTCCACTATCTTTGAAGGACAGGTCACCCAAACACAGATAAGCAAAGAAGCCTCTGAAATAAATGACACCATATCCCAAACGGACTTAACAAATATCTACGGAGTTTTTCACCCAACCACAACACAATACATATTCTTAGCAGGCAATGGAACTTTGTCCAAAATAGATCATCTCATAGTTTACACAAAGAATTTAAATGAATACAAGTGGATTGGCATAATCTCTTGTATTCTATCCCAACATAGTGGAATCAAACTAGTTCTCAAGAACAAAGCATACTGCAGAAATTACTCAAATACATGGAAGCTGAATAGCACATTAATGAATAATACCTGCGTCACAAAACAAATTAAAGAAGAAATTATTAAGTTCCCCAAATTCAATGAAAATGAAAATACATCACAATGGAACCTCTAGGACATACCAAAAGCAGTCTTAAGAGGCAAGTTCATTGCTCTGAGAACACATCAAGAAATAGTAGCAGCTCAACTAAATAATCTGATGAAGCAATTAAAACTGTTACAAAAGCAAGAAAAAAATAAAAGCGTAAATTACTAAACAGAGCAAGATAACCAAGATAAATAGAGATTTGAAAATCTATAAACAAAATTAATGAAATAAAAACCTGATTTTTGAAAAGGTCGATAAAATTGACAGACTCCTTGCAAGATTAACAAAAAAAGAGAAGACCCAAATCAATAAGAGCATGAATGCCACAGTAAAAATTACAAAAAACATTCAAGACATCCAAATGATCAAAAATAACTATTTCCACAATTCATATTCACTGAAGAAGGAAAACCTAGCAGAAATGGATGAATTTCTAGAGAAATACAAATTGCCCAAAGAGTACCAACAAGATATAAATGAACTAAAAAAGCCAATAATTTATGAGATAAAAAAATCAGAAGTTTTCCAATAAGGACATTGGTCACCTGGCAGAAACACTTTTGTCATTTGCACTAAACACACATTCCTATTTCCCCTCTTTCTCCTTCTTTCTGTTTAACATTCTTTGGAAGAACGTTGCAATGTCAGACCAAATTTAAAGAACATGATTTAAACTCCCTCTCTTTTAGTCTGGAATATATGCATAAATGGTTTAATTCTTTTGTTTCTTGTTGATTTAATAATTTATTCATTAGTAACAATTTGCTGTTAGGAATTTTACCATATTAAGAAGCTTTAATATAGTTCACTTATAAATTTTTAAGAACAGCATTGCTCTATTGTTTTGAAGTTTAATTTATTATAAAATTTTCTTTTAACTTAGGTATTTAAATAGGGGCATATTTTAACTAACATTATACAAAGTAGCATGCTTATTAAAATCAGATGTAATCTTCACATTATGGTCTATATGGAAATGTACTGCTATATCTTCTGCAAATTCAAATAATGGTACCGTAGTTATACTAAATTATGTCATAAATCTACTTCACAGGATTACATTCAGAGTTCTACAATAACAATTTTTATATATTTTCTATCATTTATACTCATATAATTACACATAAACATATATTTATGCATAAGAATAAATTCATATACTAATTATTTCCATGAAAGAAAAGAATTGATACACACCAAAGCAGAAAACACTAGAGGCATATTGCAACATTATTCAGTATACATTTATTCTCCATGAGAAAGAGAAAAGCTCATTTTTTCAATATTTACACAAATAATAGAAATGTTCCCTCACTAAACTTAAATTTATCATGTCAGAAGAATGTTTACCTTTTGTATTACTGTCACATGCTGTGAGTGATTCATTATTTATGTGTATTTGTATTTTATTTATCTTAGGGATACCACTCCCAATAGAATTTCTACAGTTTAACATTTCTACAGTTTAACTTACTCATTTAATCTTATCATTGGTGATGCCTGTTCTTTCTAAACATCTCTGTCAGAAGTCAGAAACCTCAGGCTTGACATTCTAAAAGAAATATCAAAATATCCTATTTTGAATATTTTATTTTCTGATAGGTACATGATAAAAGTCCTTTTCCATGTTAGTTGCTTTCACTTGTACTTTTACAGTGACTTAAACTAGAACACCACCACTAATCTTTAGTAAATGCATTGTGTTAAATTGTTCTACTTCTAAGTAAAACGTATTGCTATATTTACAAACTGTGTCCCTGCTAGAGTTGCTTGATTCTGTTGAATGTACAATCTTTGTTGGTGACATTGTTTATGCAATCACTGAAAATGGTTCCCAGACATTTTGCAGATATTTTGTTTTCATGGATATTAAATATCTTGTATAGTTATGCATTAACTCTTTCTTCCCCCAAAGCAAACTATGTGGAATTCCAAAGCATTGACATGTCACAATTAGAGCGAAATATCTTTTCAATACTTAAAGCTTCTGCTAGGAAAACTAAGTTTATGTTTTATAATTGGAGACTATAGTTACAAAGTATTTCTTGATTGAAAACCTGCACCTTCTTATAGATAATGAACAATTCATTATCCTGAAAAAAAAAACAGAGTTAGTTAGACATTTGGAATCTTGAAGAAAATGAGTTATATGACGGGGAAATAATCAGTGACATTTGACTTAGTAATAAATGGATACAATATAAAAAATCCACAATAAACCCAAAATACAAAATATCTCAGGAAGGAAAAGTTATTTTCTTGACCATAGCACCAAATAGCTACATACATTCCTTAGTTTACTCTGAACATAATATAAGGAGAAAGTTTTGTCTTAGTTAATGACATAAATTAAGCTTTCTGAGATAATTAAGTTAAATTAAAATTATAAATTTTAATAAGGAAGTTTTATCATCAATGTATTGAATTATATTGTAGCAATCATTCTCAGGATAATAAGAATTTGGGTGGAAATCTACATTAAGAGTGAATAGATTGGTATAAACAGTATAAATCTATACTACAAAGAATAGTATAAATTTATAAGCAAAAGTCTATGCTGATTGTATGCTTTACAATAATTCCAATTTCCTGGAAGATGGGAAATTCTAAATCCATTAGACTCTAAACCACATTCAGTTAATAACCCCGTCACAAAATGCACCCATATTATCTTCACAAAGAAATATCTCTAAAGATTAGCAGGTAAAAAGTGAATTTTGAAAAGCATTACAGTTCTAAAATGGAATGTGCCTTTGTAGTTTAATGTGATTAACTGATTCTTTGGAGACTAAATTAGCCTTCCTGAAATACTACTTGATCAGTTTCCTCATGGATTTTTATGAGCATTATAGGCCTTCTAGAAATTCTGTCAGTGGAGTGTGTCTATCTACCTAGCCTGGTTGCACTCCCAAGAAACCTAGAGCTTTAACCATGTGTGTGTATGTGTGTGTGTGTGTGTGTGTGTGTGTGTGTGTGTGTGTGTGTGTGTGTGTGTATCTCAGTCTAAAGATTAACATGTGGAGACTTTTTTGATGTTTTATATAGAGAGTATCTTGGTGAAAGTTGAATCTTATATTAGATTTCACAGAATGCTTTTACTTATAGCATTTTTGAAAGAAAACTTTGATTCATATTCAAAATTAAAACTTGATAATCTTTTAATGTATTTCTTCCTTTTAATAATATCTGAAATATCAAATTTCTTTATAATGATTTTCAAAATATTAGTTTGTGAAATTTTGTTTTTCCATCTCTAAATTCATACAGTCTCAGTTTTGCTTTTAAAAACAAATATAACTACAAAATACCCTCTGACAACCTAACTGAATTAATATTGGTTTCTTCTAAAAGAACCTTGGTAAGAAAACTAATAAAACTGAACAGAATATGGCACACTCTTCAGCAAGACCTGGTAACACATAACAGTGAGGTCTTCCTCTATAAAATATTATATATTACAGGTATCACACTCATAGCCTAATAGCTTCTGGAAAATACTTACAATAAAAATATGACAAACTAACAGGATCACAAGAACTTGGGGCCAGGTGTCATAGCTATAAAAAATATTTAATATCTTTATGAGTAATATAAAAAATTTTAGGAGTATTCAATACTGAAACCTACAAAAATATTTCACTTAATATTTGAAAGCAGAAAATTAATTAGAAAATTGATATTAAAGAGTGCCAATGTAAACAAAAAATGATAAAGAGAAATAAATAGAAACTAATTCAAGCTATGAATGCAGTTTTCAGAATAAGGCATTTTATCATTGCCGACTACTAAAACGATCACAAGATACTAAAATTAAAGTTATCTTAGTGTAAATACTTTATTTTTTATCGTTTTCTGTCACAGTGCACATTAGAAAGCACTATTACCTAGCTGATAGTGGCTCAAACCCCTAATTTGAAATGCTCAGCCTGGGGAAGAAAATGAGACCCTATCTAATAAATAACCTAATCTGAAGGTTCGAGGCATAGCACAAGCAATAGAAAGCCAGTCTAGCAAGATCAAAGTCCTGAATTCAAGCCTCAGTATCACCAAAAAATAAAAATAAAAAAGAAAGAAATGTCATGACTATGTGACACTAAGTAACTTTATTTCTTATGAAAGAAATGGTATAGATTTAAAATTAAAATATTTTGCAAACATTTTTTTCAGTTACACAAAGTAACTTTGTCCATCCTGCTTTTTATTACCCTCCTCCTGCCTGACAACTGTTTCTTTTCAAATCTGTTCTCTATGCATATCTTCTTGTCTTTGGCCTACACAGACATTTCTCTTTTCAGAAAACAATAAAGACCTTCATCAGATTTACAAGATCTTTAATGATGCTGACTTTCTAGTCTAGTTTGGGGACTTACCGGAAGCCTGCATCTCTTGTGTCATTTTGGTTTACCTCATTCCTACCTGCTTTTCTCGCTTCCAAATCACTCATAAAGCTCTGATCATTCTTATCATAAATATAGTTTTATTCCATTCTCTTGGAACTTTTGATATTAAGCTATTCTTTGTATTTAATTTAATTTCTTTCATAAACATATTTAAATTAATTTTAATCAATGAATTATATATATGAATTATACATAGCTTTATACATGCAGTTCATTAATTTTGTTTCACCCATTTTAGAAACTCTTATTCATAAAGTTGTATTTTACTGTATTATCCTAAAATTTTTATGTCATCTACATATAAAATCACAACTCTTTTTTCATTCATTCTTTAGGATTATTATTTGTGTTTTCTATTCTAGAGCTTACAATCAAGTGTTAAGTAGTACTGCAATGAAGCAGTCACTTTTAAATGCTTTGAAGCATCCATGATAAAATCACCCTTCTCCCTCCAAAGTTTCCAGAACACCAGCCATAAAACAAAAGCATGCTTCTCTGTATCAAGAGTCATTTAATAATCACAGAACAAGATTCCTGCCTACTCTATAAGCATCCAGCTATAGATGTTAAGAAGGAAGGACAATGGCTATCTGAAATTCCACCCAGAACTCACAGTCCTCCATTAACCAACTGTACTGAGGATCAAGTAAAGAAATCTTATTATGTTTTTTATAACTGCTCCTTTATCCACTTAATGAATAATTAGGAAGTGAGAAAAGGAGGAACCACACATCCCTCACTTAGGCTACTCTAATCACCATATACCTCAGCACAATCCATTTTTTGTCCTTTGTCTTTCATCTGACTTCCAGAAACTTTTGTTTCTGTCCTTAAGAATCCTTGACATATCACCAGACAATAACCCAATTAGGCAATCTATATTTTCCCTTAAATAGACCTTCTTCAGTGGGTTATTTTAGACACTGAAAGTATTCTTTGATAATTTTTTTTCTTTAACTACAAAATACTATTGAAGCCAAGAGGAGGTAAATATTCTAGATTTAAAATTACCCTTAAGTTGGAGATTTTAAAATGAAAATCCATAATGGCTAGTGGTGGCTTGTAACCCTAGATACTCAGAAGGTTGAGACATTAAGATCTCAATTTGCAACCAGGTCAAGAAAGAAAATTTGAGAATTATACCTTCAAATAATCAGCAAAATTTGGAAGTGGAACTAGAGCTCAAATGGTAAGTAGAGTGTCAGCCATAAGGTAAAAAGCCAAGTGAGAGTGAAAGACCCTGATTTCAAGCACTAGTACTAGCATAAGATAATGATGATGATGATGATAATCCACAAGACATACTAATTACTAATTCCATCTTGTGCCACAGCACCACTTCCGGTTTCCTGGAGATAAGAATCTTACAGACTTTCCTGCCTGGGCTGGCTTTGAACCGTGATCCTCAGATCTCAGCTTCCTGAGTAGCTAGAATTACATGCATGAGCCACCAGTGTCTGGCAAAGTCTTTATCTTTAGATTAACTTCAAAAATATTACTTGTATCTTACTGCAGTGATGTATTAAATGTTAGTATATTTTTCTTCACTTTTCAAAAAAAGATTTAACTCCTGTATCAATATCATCACTCTCTATGGAACCTGTTTTTTTTCTAATGTACTTGGGTCTTGATCTCAAACCTTCAGACTTGGTAGAATGATACAATGCCATTCAGCCCCACCTCCATTCCTTTTTATACAGTTTGGATAGGGTTTTACTTCTCATTTGGACATTGTCCAAACACAGATCTACCTACTTTTAGGATTCCCAATTTTTACTGGAATCATAGGCTCCTGTCTTGATGTCCAGCTTCCTTTCCAAGGGTATGGAGACTCACAGTTTTCTACCAGGCTAGTCTCAGTCCAGTGTGTGTGTGTGTGTGTGTGTGTGTGTGTGTGTGTGTGTGTGTGTGTGTGTGTGTGTGAATTTAGGGTACACACAGTTTCAGTCCATAGCAAATCTCTATAAAATAACTCAAATTCACCTTCTTCAAACTTCGTCAAATGTTTTATACTCAAAAGCCTTTTAGATTGCTCAGTTTAAAATTTTATACTATGCTGAAAATTTCCTTTCTTCCTTTTTACCCTTCTCAAGGACAACTAATAGCAACTACCTCCTTCTAAAGTAAAATTTAGTTTTAAAATATACTTTCCATTTTCCATTCAAACTATAAAATTCAGGTCTTAAATTCTATTGCCTTGCAGTTTTTCACTGCTATAAAGTTCTCCATGCACTGCTTGTGCCATATCTTTAGAATGCTCTTTGACAGCAGTTTGATGAACTGGAAAGAGAGTACCACAAAAACTAATGTAAACAGGAAATACTTCTGTGTCAGATTTGATTCCAATGTTTCTCAAACAGATGCTATATTGTTATTATAGCATGCATGCTAATAAATTGTGTGGATAAAACAACGTGAAACTATTTGATATTGTTTTGGGCTTTTTGTTCTATAAATATTACCTAACTATTAAGGTCTTAGGTGAAATTGGCTCTGCTAAGCCTGACTTGGGGCTAGTTCTGAGAGGATATCACAGCTGACCAGTCTAGACAGTTTTTTTGTTTACAATTATTTCTGATTGCCTGATGCTGAAAATATTCTGAGATTCTTGCTTCTGGCTTGCAGTTTTATGGCTCACTGATAACTCACAGTAGAGGTGGGAGCCATACAGCTGAATGTTACTGAACAGACAGCTGAATGTGACTGAATCAGGTATGAAGCCATAATAACACATTTGTTCTTTGTAAATAATGGTTGGTATGGTAAACAGCAGGTTTCCAGAGCTTTCTGGGTTCAAATCAGTTTAAATTAGAATACAGTACTTGTTAGAAATATAAACAATCTACAAGAACAAAAATGTTTCAATAAGTAAAATTTCCTTATTACAAATCTATAGAACAGTGTACTTTGTAGATGACTGTAGGCATAGAAACCTTATAAATTAATAGCTAGGTTAATTGTGAATTATTAATATTAGCTTATTGAAATGCATTAAAGGGAAAAGTATTATCAGTTTCTCCACCCACTAGCCCCTGAATAGTTCAGAAGACAGTCATTGTTGTCTACTTAAAATGCCTGCTTGTACATTCATCCCAAAGGACCACTCTCAATATTTTAGTTAAGCTGTATTTCCTATAAGTGTATTTTAAATACTAATGTATGTCCCTATAGAAGCAGAATGATTTTTTAAATGAAATTTACACCCATTGATTTTGAGCATAAGGATTTATTTTTATTAATAGTTGATTTCATTTTATTGATATTGGATATTATTTCTAGTATCTTAAAATTATTTTAATAAGTTATAAAACAGACACATTAAACAGGTAAAATCATGCAAACTAGAGTAGGTAATAGAAGGAAAAATAATGGGTTATTTTTACTTTTAGTTTTCTCTAACTCAGTATAGTTTGTAGAAATTGATGCAGATAGCTGGGCAGTGGTAGCTCATGCCTGTAATCCTATCTACTCAGATCCTCAAATCTGAGGATCACGGTTCAAAGCCAGCCTGGGCAGGAAAGTCCTTGATACTCTTATCTCCAATTAACCACCAGAAAACCAGAAGTGGTGCTATGTCTTCATCATGATTAAACTTCTATCTTTTCTGTTAGCAAGTTTTCATTCTAGATCTGGCCATGACTTTAATATCCTTACCTTAATTATGTCCTAAAAACAGTAATTCTATTATTGATGCTATACTTTTGCATTGAAATCAATTCTGGCTCTGTGGAACAGGCTTCTAACTCATGATCTTTCTGCCTCTGCTTCTTAGGTGCTGGGATTACAGGCGTTGAAAATCCATGTTTCAATGGCAACAAAGAATGAGTTTGTTAGATAAATTATTTCACTATTATTCATTGCTCAGTTGTAATTTATACTTTTTCTCTTATATGAAATCTAAAATTACATATGTTTTAATTTGGTGCTTATATACCTAATTTATGGTCATTTTTGTTTATGTTAAATATTTTAAGAGATTACTTTTAAGTGAAGGCACTTTGAAATTTGAGTGAATAGATGTGGGTTATTTATGACTCTTAGACTGTAGACTGACAAATTTGGTACAGCTATGCACAAAAGGAAAAATGTTTAGTTTAAATATTAAAGCTTAGTATAGGAGTTGCTGGTGTGGCTCAGTTGGTAGAGCACTAGGCCATTGAGTAATAGTGTCAGATATTGAATTTAAGCCAAGGTCTGAGATAGGAAAGGAAAGGAAAAGATATAAGGCTGGGTCTATAGCTTAGTGAAATGGTACCACTTGGCATGTGTGAGCACTAGCTTCTATGTAATTATCTAAAAATTAAAAAAGAAAAAAGAAAGAAAGAGAAAAGGAAAAAAGGGAGGGATAGAGAGAGGAAGAGAAGAAGGGAGAGAAAGAAGCAATAACTGAACTTATTTTGTGACTTTGGTGGCAGAAAAATACATACTTAAAATAACAAATTGATGAGATTTATTAAATTGTAATTCTTACAACTATTTGGAGGCATTGTTTTTAATGAATTAATTTAGTTATATATTTATATATATTGTAAAGGGTATTTATGATGCTTTCTCATAGTATTAAAGGGAATTAGTCGCAAAGGAAAGGTGACCCTTAGAAAGGTGCCCCTTTCTAGTGTTAATTCCAAAGGGTCTGTGAAAGAATGTCACACCATCATAGACATTCTTTCATTCTCTATATGTACAATATTTGCTCTCAATTTCAGAGAGGTTAGATTTTTAAACCCTATGCAATAGGGATTATTGTCTCCTAAGAGGATTTTCAAAATGTGTCTCAGAATACTTATTCCATTATATAAATAAATGGGTAAATTAAAAAGTAAGGAAGCAATTATCTGCTATCTGACTGAATTATTCTCATTAAAAGTACAGGAAATGCACTGGAATTTCAAGGATTTGTTTTTTATTTATTCTTTTATGCAAGTAAATACTTTAGATTTCATTTATTTTTGTAGCCAAGTAAATACTCAGAAGTGATCTTAGTTAAAAGAAAATGTTCCATTTTTCCTTGAGTGACTTCAATGGAATTATTTATCTGTAAATATACTTTACTCTGTAATCTTATGTGAGAAAAATTGATATTTTTGGAGGGGAAAACATCAAATAAATTATATCAACTTTACCTTATTATTTAACTATTTGAATTGTGTGTGTGCACACACACATGCGCATGCAAACTGGAGCTTGAACTCATGAATGAGACACTGTCCCTTATATTTTGCTAAAAGTAGTTTACCACTTGATCCACAACTTCATATTTTGGTAGTTAATTAGCAATAGTAGTCTCACTGTCTTAACCACGATGGGCTGGCTTCAAATCCTGATCCTTATATTTCAACCTCCTAGTAGCTAGGAATGCAGGAGTAAGTTCTAGTGTCCAGCATAAAATATACTTGGTAGGGAGCTGGGCATGTTGGCTCAAGCCTGTAATCCTAGCAACTCAGGAGGATGAGATGTAAGGACCACAGTTCAAAGCCAGACCAAGCAGGAAAGTCCGTGAAACTCTTATAGTCAATAAGCCACCAGAAAACTGGAAGTGGCTATGTGGATCAAGAGGTAGAGCCCTAACCTTGAGCTGAAGAGCTGAGGGACAGGCCCTAGAACGAGAGTCAAGCCCCAGGACCGACCAAAAAAAAAAAGAAAAGAAAAATACTCGGTAGGTATTTTTAATACATTCTCCCAATAACTATATAAACCCGGAGTGAAAATGACAAACTGGTCCATGTCTGTCATATTATTTTCTAGTTCATATTCATATTTATCGGGCAAATTAAGCTATATTTATGACAAATATGGAAATGGACAAAAATGGAAATTATTTAGCAATAATCACCTGGTGAAATTGACTAGATCAATAATTGAGGTTTGGTTGTCTTCATTATATTTTTTTCTAAAATTTTCTTCAAATTTTCTGATGCAACTTAGGTTGAAATTTTATGGTTTAAATTACCAAATTTACTTTCCTGAAATTTGTGAGAATAGGCAATTCGACAGAGACAGGGAAGACACCAGTTGGGATTTGGAAGGATGAGTGGAAAAGAGGATAATTATTTAATAATACAGGGACCATATAAAATGATGTTAAGTGAAATGAACTCCAAATCATGGACAGGGAGGTTTTTCTTTGTTGTTGTTTTTAACTTAATCCTACTTGATTTCTTTCCTTCTCTGTGAAATTTCCTCCCTATAGTTTATCCCCTGTTGTCATGGTAATTGATTTTGGTGCTCAGGGCATTATATATACATTTATCTGAGTTAGAGAAGGAAAGAGGAACAACCAAATGGTGAGACAAAGGACAAAGAGGGAACCAATGCAACAGCAATATTCACAGACAATATGTTGGAAATGATCTGTAGAACTTAGGAGGGGGCCGTGGAGGGGAGAGAAGGTGGGAGTAAAATGAGGGAGTGGGTAATAACTTCAACAAGAAATACACTCACTACCTTACTTATGTACATCATCTTAACAATATTTTTTAATGCAGGTGATAGTAGTATAATTAAAAACTTACGAAATGAGAGAAAAGTGGTTGTTAACTGTTATTTAGAATTAACTAGGGCTGGGAAGGTGGCTCAGTGGTAGAGCACTTGCCTTGCATGCATGAGGCCCTAGGTTCGATTCTTCAGCACCACATAAGCAAAAATAAATAAATAAAAAAATAAAAGCTGGAAGTGGCGCTATGGCTCAAGTGGTAGAGCGCTAATCTTGGGCTGAAGAGCTGAGGGTCAGCACCCAGGCCCAGAGTTCAGGCCCCACGACCAGACCCCTCCCCCCACACACACAAAAAAAGTTCTGAGTTAGAATTAACTAAAACCTACTAGAAGCCAGGATCGAACAGCTCATAACTGTAATGCTAGTTAGGAGGACTGATATCTGAGAATCATGTTCCAAGTTAGCTTGAGCAGGAAAGTCTATAAGACTCTTACCTCAAATTAACCACCAAAGAGCCTGAAGTGAAGCTGTGCATAAAGTGGGAGAACACAATCTTTGAGAAATTTTAAAAGCTCAGGGACAAGTTCATGCCAAGACCGTGAGTTTAAGCTCCAGGATAAGCACATGCACATATCCATACACACACGCACACACAAACACACCAAATAACTCCCCTAAGTTATACAGTGTGCAATGGCTAATAATGTTATGTGAATTGTGCACAGTAAATTATAGTGCATGCAAACATTTGTACAGAAATAGTTCATCTAAAATTATGAATTTATGTTTTATAAACAAGCTCCCTCGAAATTACTATTTTTGTTATTGATTTTTCAAATTTAAATATTCATATTGTATATCTTAAAACAAAACCTATTCTCATATAGAACCATATCTTTAGATGAATTCTGAAGAGAATTTGTTGGGATATTTGGTTTTATAAGATATAATACCTCTCAAAATACAATTCTACTACTCTACTCCCACAGAGAACATCTTGTTTGTTTCTTCATTTTCCTATTCACTGTCAGGTGGAAAATTCCTGTCACTCAATTTCTAGAATTCTAATAATTTCTTTGACTTCTATATCTTATGAAAATTATGCTGTAAATACTCATACATTCTTGTCACTCATATCCTATCAACCCCTAACTTCACCTAAGGATTTTCTTCACTACTTATATTATTATAAAGTCAAATCTCAGCATTTTGTACAAATATGATAAATTTTGACAGAAGCTTCCATCTGCAAGTTGAGAAAAGCATGGATGCATGCAGTTTATTTCAGAAACACAAGCAGTTTCTTTCAGAAAAGTGTCTAAGTTCATCAAGCAATGACTCCATGAAGGTTATTGAGAATCTACTTCGCACTTAATTTCATATATCATTATCTGAGTTCAGTAACAAATTAGTATACAGCTGAAACTAATCGGTTACAAAAATATAGCTAACTGTAAATGTCTATAAAGACAATTTGCCTTCTGAATTCCTCTAATGGTACCTGTGTTTTCTTTTGTGTTTACATAAGATGAGTATTAGAGACTGAAAATATTAGAAAGGATAAGGTGGGAAAAGTAGCTGTTATTGATTCAATTGCTTTTATTTTTCATTTTCTATTTTTTCTAGAGCTGAGGACCAAATTCAGGGCCTTATACTTGGCACTGAGCTAAATACCCAACCCCTATTTCATTGCTTTTAAACTAGCAGTGTGGGAGAAAAGGAAAACCTTACTACAGGAAAAAACAGCAGTCACTAGACTACCTGAGCAGGGCCAGCTGTGGGCTTCCAGTGTGGCAGTCAGCATTCTATAAAGGTCACCATTTAAAAGCAATGACATGTTGTTTTTATTTGTATTTCTTTTATGGCCAGAGAAGTTGAGCATTTCTTCATTGGTCTATTGCCCCTTCTTATTTCTTCTTCAGACAGTCTCTCTTTAAGTCTTTAGTTCACTTATATAAATAGGGAAGTTGTTTCTTTGAGGATTATTGTTGGGGATTTAATTTTTTGAGTTCTAACTATATTTTAGATATAAACCCTTTGTCTGTTGTATGGCTAATGAAGATCTTTAAATCTGTGGGCTTTCTACTGATATTGCTAGCTATGTATTTTGCTATTCAGAAGCTCTTCAGTTTAAGCAATATCATTTGTCCAACCTTTCTTTGATTTGTTGTGTTCTGTGTCTTTATTAAGAAAATGTCATTCTGTACGAAGGAGCCCTAGAGTTCCTCCTATTCCTTCCTGTAATGTTTTCAGGGTGTCTGCTTTTACCTCGAGGTCTTTGGTTTAGTTGGAATTGATTATATTGCAAAGTGACATGTAAGGATCTAAATTCAATTTTCTACAGGTGTTTAACCAATTTTGCCAGTGCCATTTATGGAAGAGGTTGTCTTTCTGGCACCCTCATGGAAGATTAGGTGGCCATAGGTCTGCGGGTTCATTTCTGGGTCTTCAGTTCTAAACCATTGGTCCTCAGGTCTGTTCTTGTGCCAGTATCAAGCTGTTTTGATTGCTAAATTAAAACAACATTGAGATTCTGTTCTTGTGCCAGTATCAAGCTGTTTTGATTGCTAAATTAAAACAACATTGAGATTCCACCTTACTCCAGTAAGAATGGCTATATTGAATTATGGAAGGGAAGAGGAAAAACAGAATGGTGAGACAAAGGACAAGGGGGAGCCAATGCAGCAACGATATACACAGGACAATATGTTGGAAATGATCTGTACAACTGGCAAGTATTGGGGGTGGGAAAGTAAGAAAAAAATGAAAGGGGCAACAAGTGTGATAAGAGATGTACTTATGTAACCCCTCTGTACACATCTTGAAAATAAAAAAAGAAACCTGATAACAACAAATGTGGAGAGATATGGCCAAAAGGGAGTGCTACTACACTGTTGGTGAGAGTGTAAACTTGTTCAACCACTCTGGAAAGAAGCATGGAGATTCCACAAAAGACTAAACATTGAGCTCCCCTAGGACTTGGCAATCCCACTTCTGCGCATTTACCCAAATGACCACAAACAAGGCCACACTAAAGTCACCAGTACAAAGATGTTCATCGCAGTATTATTTACCATAGCCAAGATATGGAACCAACCGAAATGCCCCTCAGTAGATGAATGGATCAAGAATATGTTTTATATATACAGAATGGAATTCTATGTTTCTATCAGAAAAAATGGCACAGCCCCTAGGAAATAGAAAGATTTGAAAAAAAATCATATTAAGTGAAGTCAGAGCCAAAGAAACATAGATCCCAGGGTTTCTCTTATATGTAATAATTAGTATATATCTAGGATGTAGCAGATGAGCGAAATAGTTCATTAGCTCTGTACATATGATCATATAAGACGATGCTAAGTAAAATGAACTCTAAGACATGGACAGGAGAGGATTTTCTTGCTGTTGTTGTTTTTAATGTACTCTGTGATTTCTTGTTTCTTTTGTGTGTTCTTCCCTCTATGGTTTATCCCTTGCTGTCACTTTATTTGATTTTGATACCCTGGATATTGTACATATGTTTATCTGAATTAGGGAAGGAAAGGGAAACAACAAAATGGTGAGACAAAGGACAAGAGGGGAACAAATGCAACATGGATACTCACAAGACAATATGTTGGAAATGATCCATGCAACTTTTGAGGAGGATGGAAGGAGGGAAAGTGGAAGAAAAATGAGGGAGAGGTAGAAAGTTAGACAAGAAATGTACCTATTACCTTACTTATGTAACTGTAACCCCTCTGTATATCACCTTGACAATAAAAATAAATAAAAAATAATAAAGGGAAAAAAGCAATGACATGAAAATAAATCAATAATAATAAAGAGACAAAAGCAATGACATGAATAACAGCCATTAATTATGTGTGTATTTGTAGAGTGGACTATTTCTCCTGAGTTTGGGAACTATTCTTCAATTTAAATTTTCATCTTTATCATCCCTAACTTTCACTTTGTGCATCTCACTGTAGCTCCACTAAGATAAATGAGCTTGCTTAAATGATAGGACCAATTAGATTGAAGTATTGTGTAAGACATATGGGAAATATCTCAGTGAAAGTTTTACAAAATTTAAAATAAACTTTAAAAAAGTGACAGGAACAGACCTATAGCCATCTAATCTTCGATAAGGGAGCTAAAACAATAGAATGGAAGAAAGACAGCCTCTTCAGTAAATGGTGCTGGCAAAATTGGTTAAC
>NW_012267361.1:810501-896187 GCF_000151885.1 Dipodomys ordii
AAGGAGGAGGCTGCAATGCTTCGTAAGAAATGTACGCATTATCCTGCCCATGCAATTGTAACCCCTCTGTACAGTATGTTCACAAATAAAATAAAATTTAAATAAAATAAAAAAAAAGTGACAGGAAGGAGGATATAACAGGTGCTAATTGGGATCTGGGCATGAAGCAGGATAATGGAGGCAATATGGAGAAAATGAAGGAAGATGAATGTTATTGAAATGCTTTCCATACATGTATGCAAATGTAACATGAGGCTTGTTAAAATTGGTTTGTGAAGAAGGAAGAGAAGATGAGATAAAAATGGAGGGATTAAGACTGCTCAGTGTACAGTGTGTGTGTGTGTGTGTGTGTGTGTGTGTGTGTGTATCAAAACAAAATCCACTTATGCAACTGATTCAGGCTCAGAGTGGACGTTACAAATAAAGACTAAGTTGATACATCAGAGAGAAGCTAACCAATAAGTTACTAGATGTAGTAAAAGAGATAGGGAAATTGAAAAGATATTGTTTGAAAATCCATAGTGTACTTATATTGTAATATATTGACCTTGCATCTTAGTCTGTTTAATTAGCACTAAAAGTGTATCACAGGTTGGGTACTGGTGCTCAAACCTCAAATCCTAGCAACTCAGGAGGCTGAAATCTGAGGACTGCAATTTAAAACCACCCTGGACAGTCTGTAAGACTCTTGACTCCACTAAACTATATCAAAGGCAGAAGTTCACTTGGATCTCAAGTGGTAGACTGCCAGCCTTGAGCAAAAGACTCTCAGGAATAGTGATCAGATCCTAAGTTCCAGTCCCAGGACTGATTAAAAAAACACCTAAAAAGTATATCTTACCCATAATAATTTATACATAATAGAAATTTCTTGCTCACAGATCTTCAGCTTGTGGACCCAAAGATGAGGGTTACAGTAAATCTGAGTACCTTCAGAGTTATGACTGCTCTGTTTATTTGAAACAATGTTTGTATACTATTTTTTCCCTTGTAGTAGGCATAACATATGCTAGTCTTACACCCTCATCACTGCTGCAAAAAGATATGGCCATTCCTCAAGTCTTCTACTTAATATCATTTGAGATATGTCAGAGGAACATGAACATTCAGGCACACCTCCTTTGGGGAATTTTTACCTTTGAGTCTTTTTTATACTTGTAAATGTGAAGAAAATGGGGGTTGCAGTTACAAAAGTAAGGTTCATTTTTTTGTCAGTCGTGGGGCTTGAACTCTGGGCTTGGGCTCTGTCCTTGCACTCTTCAGCTCAAGGCGAGTGCTCTACCGCTTGAACCACAGTGCCACGTCCAGTTTTTGTAGTGGTTTGTTAGAGATGAGGATCTCATGGACTTTCCTGCCTGGGGTGGCTTTGAACTGTGATTCTCAGATCTCAGCCTCCTGCGTAGCTAGAATTACAGGTGTGAGCCACTAGCACCTAGCTTACATTAATATTTTTAATTTTACAGTCAAGCTGATGTACCAAGAGGTTACCATTGTGTAAGTAAGGTAATAGGCACATTTTTTGTCCAACTTCTTATCCCCTCTCTCATTTTTCTACCACTTTCCCTCCCTCCAACCCCTCCCCAAATTGTCTTGTGTGTATCTAACATATTGTCTTGTGTGTATCACTGGTGCATTAGTTCACCCTTTGTACTTTGTCTCACCATTTTGTGGTTCAACTTTCATTCCATAATTAGGGTAAAGATATATACCCAGGGTATATCCCTAATTCAGATAAACATATATACCCAGGATACCAAAATAAAATACAGTTTCAACAGGGGATATACCACAGGGGGAAGAACAAACAAAAGCAACAAAAATATCATAAAAGTACATTGAAAACAAAAACAAAGTAAAACCTCTTGTTTCCATGTGTTGGAGTTCATTTTCCTTAATATCATATTCTATGACCATATGTACACAGCTATTGAGCTATTCTGTTCATCTGCTGGGACTATCTTAGACATGTACTAATTATCATGAATGAGAGAAACATGGAATATATATTTCTTTGGTTCTGGCTTATTTCACTTAATATGATTTTTTTTCCAAGTCTTTCCATTTTCTTACAAATGTGGTAATGCCTTTCTTTCTGATAGAAGCATAAAATTCCATTGTGTATATATACCACATCTTCTTGAACCATTTATCTACTCTGGGGCATCTGGGTTGGTTCCTTATTGTAGCAATGGTAAAATGCTGCAGTAAACATGGTTGTGCTGGTAGCTTTCATATGTCCTTATTTGTGGTCATTTGAGTAAATGCCCAGAAGTGGGATTTATGGGTCATAGGGGAGCTCTATGTTTAGTCATTTGAGTAACCTCTATATTGCTTTACAGAGTGGCTTAACAAGTTGCAGTCCCACCAACAGTGTAGTAGTGTTTCCTTTTGGCCACATGCCCACCAGCTGTATACTTCTTGATAATGGCCATTCTAACTTGGGTACAGTGTTATCTCAATGCTGTTTTGGTTTGCATTTCTTTTTCTGTGAGTTTTTTTTTGAGGGGGGGTTGGGGCTTGAACTCTGGGCCTGGGCACTGTCCTTGAGCTCTTAATCTCAAGGCCAGTGCTCTACCACTTGAGGCACAACACCACTTCTGGTTTGCATTTCTTTTATGGCCAGGGATGTTGAGCATTTCTTCACGAGTCTATTGGCCATTCTCATTTCCTCTTCACAGAAGTCGCTCTTTAAGTCTTTAGCCCATTATTAATGGGGCAGTTGTTTCTTTGAGGCAGCCAAAAAATTAAGATGGAAGAAAGATAGCCTCTTCAACAAACAACACTGGCAAAAAACAACTGTAGAAAACTGAGGTTAGATCCTTATCTATGGCTCTGCAACAGAATCAATTCCAAATGGATCAAAACCTTGAGGTAAAAGCAGATATCCTGGAAACATTACAGAAAGGAATAGGAGAAACACTAGGGTTCCTTGGCACAGGTTGAAATTTTCTAAATAAAGACGCAGAAACACAACAAATTAAAGAAAGGTTGGGCAAATGGTATTTGAACTGCAGAGCTTCTGCATAGCAAAGGGCATAGCTAGTAAGTTCAATAGAAAGCCCACCGATTCGGAGAAGACCTTACAACAGACAAGGGCCTCATATCTAAAATATACTAAGAACTTAAAAAATTAAATACACCAAGTACATTTATTTTTAAACACTGTTGGCCTCTCCATTATATTCTCCTACTTATTCCTCTTTACTCCTTCCCCACCCCCAGTTGTGCAGTTCATTTGCAACGTAGTGTTAAGTGAATATCATTTTTGCTTTAGTTCATCCTTTGTACTGGTGTTTATGTGATTTTCTTCACTTCTAGGGATCAGATAAACTGATATAAAGGACAAAGGGTACATAAAAAATCAGAAATAAAAGATAGAAATAACTGCATACAGGGCATTAAAACATCTTGTTCTAGTTCTTAGTGTTCATTTTGAACACTTCATTATGTATGGTCTTATGCAATTTAGCAATTGGTTTATTGAGATCCATGCTAAGGATATCATAGACATATTCTACTTATTACACATGAGGGAAACCATGCAACATGTGCCTTTTTGGCCTGGCTTGCTTTGCTTAATGTGATTTTTTCGAGGTCTTTCCATTTCCTTATGAATGGGGCAAAGTTATTCTTTCCAATGGAAGCATAAAATATATATATATATATATATATATGAAAAAAATATACATATATAAAATATATATACATATAAAATATATATGTGTATATATATATATTTATTTATTTATTTATATATGCCACATCTCCTTGATCCATTCATCTACTGAGGGACATCTGGGATGGTTCCATATCTTAGCTATGGTAACTAATGCTGCAATGAACACAAATATGCTGATAGCTTTATTTGGCCTTGTTTGTGCTCATTTGGGTAAATGCCCAGGAGTAGGATTGTTGGGTCATGGGAGAGCTCTATGCTCAACATCTCTGGCTGGAAAACAAATGGAAGTCAAAACAAGGTGGAAATTCTACATTACCCCAGTCTGAATGGCCATTATCAAGAAATCTAATAACAACAGATTCTGGCAGAGATGTGGCCAAAAGGGAATGCTATTATACAGTTGGTGGGAGTGTAAAGTTGTTCAAGCACTCTGAAAGCAGTATGGATGTTTCTCAAAGACTAAACGTAGAGGTCCCAATGATCCTTTGGTTTTTTACTTTGGTTATTTCATTTTAGTCTTTGATGAAATACATAAAAATAAAATACTAGATATTGCAAATAAGGGAAACCATGGGACCTATGTTTCTTTGGGCTTGGCTTACTTCACTTAATATAATTTTTTCCAAGTCTTTCCATTTCCTAACAAATGGGGCAATGTCATTCTTTCTGATGGAGGCAAAGAATTCCATTGTGTATATATACCACATTTTCTTGATCCATTCATCTACTGAGGGGCATCTGGGTTGGTTCCATATCTTAGCTATAGTAAATAATGCTGCAATAAACATAGTTGTGCTGGTAGCTTTAGTGTGGTCTTGTTTGTAAACATTTGGGTAAATGCCCAAAAGTGGGATTGCTGGGTCATAGGGGAGCTCTATGTGGAGTCTTTTGAGGAACCTCCATACTACTTCCAAAGTGGTTGAACAAGTTTACACTCCCACCAACAATGCAGTAAGGTTCCCTTCTGTCCACATCCCCTCCAGCATCTGTTGTTATTAGACTTCTTGATTTTTGCCATTCTTTCTGGGGTGAGGTGGTATCTTAATGTTGTTTTGATTTGCATTTCTTTTATGGCTAGGGAGGTTGAGCATTTCTTCATGTGTCTATTGGCCATCCTTCTTTCTTCTTCAGAGAAATTTCTCTTTAAGTCTTTAGCCCACTTATTTATTGGGCTGTTGTTTCTTTGAGGATTTGTTGTTGGGGGACTTAATTTTTTGAGTTCCAAGTATATTTTAGATATGAGACCCTTGTCTGTTGTATGGCTAGTGAAGATCTTCTCCCAATCTGTGGGCTTTCTATTGATCTTGCTAGCTATGTCCTTTGCCATGCAGAAGCTCTGCAACTTCATGCAATCCCATTTGTCTAACCTTTCTTTGATTTGTTGTGTTTCCGGCTTTCTATTAAGAAAAAAAATATACTCTGGTTTATTTTAAGCTTTTGATTAGGCAAATCTGAAGAAGTCCAGCAAGTACTGCCTCTAGGGAAGAGTTGGAAGCGCTAAACTTTTCTACAAGAAAAAAAAAACACGGGATGAGGCTTGATAACCAGATAGAATCAACGCTTACTTTGCTACACTAACATACTTTAAACCTTTTATCTGGAATTAATAACATAGTTTTTAATAGCAAAGGGATTACCTTTCCATACCTGAGGATAGTATGAAAGGAAAAAAAGTAGACTGAATTCAGGTAGAATTTTAATTTAGAAATCATTTGAGGGCTGTTGTGTAGCTCAGTGACAAAGTGTTTTCCTTATAGATCCAATGTTCTGGGTTTGACACCATGTTTTCCCTTATTTGCAATAACTAGTATATGTCTGGGACAAATAGAAAATATTGAAAGCTATGTACATATGACCAGATACAATGAAGTTAAGCAAAATAAACTCCAAAATAGGGACACAAGTGGCTTTTTTCTTTCTTGCTATTGTTTCTAACATTTTTATAAGTTACCATGTGATTTTTTTGTTGCTCACTATGTTCCTCTCCCATGGTATAACCCCTGTTTTCATTGTATTTGATGTTGGTATAATTTGGGGAGGACAAGGGAAAAAACCAAATTGTTTAAATAGGGATACAGGTTGACCAACTGTAAACATGAGATGTACAAGACATTATGTTGAAAAACAAACTTTACAATTTAGGGGCTGGGGGCAGGGGGAGGGGTGGAGTGTAGTGGTGAAGGTGGGAGGGAAAGGATGGTAGGGGAAAAACAAAGGAGGAGGCAACAATGCTTGATAACAAATGTACTCATTACTTTGCTCATGTAAGTGTAACCCCTTTGTACAATATTTTCATAATAAAAACATTTTTAATGTTTTTATTATGAAAATATTGTACAATATTTTCATAATAAAAAGATTAAAAATTAAATCATTTGAAATAAAAATTATTGTCAATAAAAATCATCTATTAGTGGCTTACAATGAAAGGTAACAAAACGCTTACATGAAACATTAAAGTTTTCCTTTGGTTAAGCAAATGAGTAATTTCTCTAAATCAATGTATTTTATTAAAAAAATGCTTACTTTATGAGTTCTGGTTTTGCACAATGAAACAATAATGATAATTATTTTAAAATATTAAACTTTGACAGTGATGTTTTTATTGAGGCAAAACATACATTAAGTGTCATATTCACTCTTTATTTTAGGGGTATTAAGTCATATTTTTGAAGCAGAGTATAGAAAAGGCAGCTGTGGTTGAAAAATAGTCATAGTCATCTTTATTCTTATATTAGAACAAAACCAACAAATTTCTTTTCATCTTTTTGTCCATAGCTGATATTATTGTAATACTTTGAGATAAATTAAAAAATGCTATGTTGTGATGGTATCGTTCTAATGTTAAAGGCTGTTTATTCATAACAGATTTTCCTTCCAGCAAAATGTAACTGCCATAAACATTGATCCTACAGGCTGATACATAAAACATAGTAAGTGACTTTTTTAGAGCAACAGGCTTAAACATTTCTATTAATCATAACACTTCTAGAGAGCTAGGCTCTCAATAGATATTAAGCACATTACTATCAATTCCTTTTTGACATATTTGTATTAACAACACACATATAAACTCTCCAGTAAAGACAGGCATTATGTAATTGTTGAATGACTTTCCACATACTTTTATGAGGAATGTGGTAACCTTGTATGGATTTTTATAGCTATTGGCCTTCATTTGCATATTAATAGATATTACAAGAGAAAATGCATGTGCACAATGCTTGCATCATTTTTGGTGTCTAAATAGAGTATCTAATGGTAATCCAGAGCAACTGTGTATTTTGGCCATTGAAATAGGTTACACATAATTCCAGAAGTCTCACACATTGTATTTCATATGACTAGTTTTATTATTCATTTATGAATCTTCATTATTTTAAGCAGTCCTCAGGATAGTCAATTTTGTAATTCTCAATTCACTAATCTTTACTCCAAATAAATGCTGTCATGCACAATACTGTATGCTGACAGTTACATGATTTACAAGCCCTGGAGAAGCTAGTGAAGTTCTTTTAAGAAAATCTGATGAACAGAAATGCTTGAGAAAAATTACTAGAATAAAGTTGAGGCTATATTTCCTTTCATCACATCACATTCTCTTTCTATACCTTTATAAAATAAAATGTAATTTAAAAAATGGATGACTATATATAGTTCTTTTCATGTCCATGGGATACAAGACATTATGTAGATGTTGTGTTATTAGAAAGTGTGTTGTGTGATGTTGCCTTAATAGCATATGAATTCAAATCTGTAAGTATAGCATGAAGAAAAGAAAAAGGAAGTAAACTATAATATTGCAGTGTATTTGAAAGTACCATGATATTTAATGCACTTGTAACCCTAGAGTTTTAAAACTGTTCATTGTGAACATAAATAAATAAAAGGAGCAAAGTTGAAAAATGAAGTATAAAGGATGTTTGATATTTTATAGAATGAATCATAATGATTTGTCATATATATATATGCAAATAGCTGTCATTACCGCATAGTACATATGAATGAATGTTGAAGGAAGTAAAATGCTCAACTGCACAAAACCTGAGAAAACAATGACCACATACATGTGTACATATAGTTACATAAGTAGATCTCATATATGTGTACATACATCCCATATATGTACATAATATATATATATATATATACAACATAAAGCTATAGTAATTTGAATATCTGAGAAAATTATTTACATTCATATTTTCCAAACATTTTTAAAATTTTTTATTTTGGAGGGGCTTTCCCCGGGGCTTGAATTCAGGACCTAGGTGATGTCCCTGTGCACTTTGGTCAAAGTTAGAACTCTACCTCTTGAACCACAGATCCACTTCCAGCTACATTTTCAGCAGTTGATTGGTAATAAGGTATTGTGGATTTCCTGCTGGGAAATGGTTTCATATTGAGATGCTCAAATCTTGGCCTCCTGAATAGCTAAGATTACACGTGTAACCTACAGGTGTCCAGCTTCCAAAGATCACTTTTTACTTTTATATATTATCTTAAGTAATTGTAGAAATGAGTTGACACATAACAAAGAAGTTTATGAATACAATATATCTTGATCAATTTCATCTTTTTCCACATTATCATCCACCATTCCTCTATATACCTTCCTTCCTTCATTTTTAGTGTTGTAGAATATACATTGGATTCCTTTCCTCTCCTCTCTTCCTTCATATACCCTTTTGACTTTAATCCAACTCCACCCTTTCAATTACCCATTTCCTGGTGTTTATGTTGTTGATCTTTGATTTTTTATGGAATTATACTATTTGAGGTCTGTCTTGCATCTACTGTATTTCAGTTAGTATATTTGCATAAACTTTTATACTACCAAACACATTTACTTATCAGTTTATTGCAACACTATTCACCATAGCCAATATATGAAATCTGACCAGATGCCCCTAATTGGATAAATATATTAAGAAAATATTGTGTATATTCACAGTGGAATTTTAATCATTAGAAAGAGCAAAATTTAATACATGTAAAGAAATGGAAAGATCTACAAAAAATTTTGATAAGTGAAGTGAGGCCCAGAGAGAAGAATACTAATTTTATAACATAGACAATTTAATTTATATGTTTTAGGGTTCTCCTGAGGTAATTTATTATTTAATTCATTTAACAGGCATATTTAACAACCTTGTAAACTTCATACACCCTTTCACCCTCTTAAAACACTTTCTTACATATAGGGACTCATTGAGGGTGAGAATGTAGTCAGATCACTTAAAATTTATAGTTCTTTATTTCTACTCATTTTCAATGCTGAAATTTCTATAGTTAAGCAGAAAATGATCTAATGCAAATTAGGCAACATTTTAATCACTTCATAAAGTCTTGGATTTTTGTTGTATACTTTAGAACATTTATGTTATATTATTTATTTCCTGTTGCTAAGGCATTTGTTTCATTTTTTTCTCATCAATCTGGCTGATTTTTTAAAATTTTATTTTATTGTAAAGATGCTGTACAGAAGGGTTACACTTATACATGAGTAAGGTAATGAGTACATTTCTGGTAGAGCATTGTTACCTCCTTCTTTGTTGTTCTCCCACAATCCTTCCCTCCCCACCTCCCTCACTCATCCCACACCCCACCTGAAGTTGTAAAGTTAATTTCCAACATAATATCTTGTGAATATCATTGTTGCAATGGGTCATACTGTTTTCTTGTTTCAGAATTTTGTTATTCCCCTTCCCCTCTCCAAATTAGATAAATACATACAACATTCAGGGTACCAAAATCAGCTACAATGACAACGACAGAGGATATACCATAGAGGGTAGAACATACAAAGGAAACAAACAAACAAAAAACATGTAGTACATTAAAAACAAGAAAAAAAACACCACTTGTGTCCATATCTTGTGGTTCATTTCACTTAACATCATCTTATAAGGTCAGTTATATATAGCTTGTGAGCTTTACTGTTGATCTGATAAAATTACCCTAAACATATACTAATTATTGCAAGTGAGTGAAATCATGGGACCTATAAATCTTTGGGACTGGCTTACTTCACTTATTATGATTTTTCCAAGTCTTTCCATTGCCTAACAAACGGAGCGATAGTGTCACTCTTTCTGATGAAAGCATAGAATGCCTCTCTCTCTCTCTCTCTCTCTCTCTCTATATATATATATATATATACATATATATATATAAATATAGATGTATATATGTATATGTATATAAACATTTTCTTGATCCATTAATCTACTGAGGGGCGTCTGGGTTAGTTCCATATCTTAGCTATAGTACATAGTGCTACAGTAAACATAGTTGAGCTGGTAGCTTTAGGATGGTCTTGTTTGTGACCATTTGGGAAAATGCCCCAAAGTGGGATTGCTGGGTCATAGGGGAGCCCTATGTGGAGTCTTTTGAGGATCCTCCATACTGCTCTCCAAAGTGGTTGAACAAGTTTACATTCCCACCAACAATGCAGTGAGGTTCCCTTCTGTCCACATCCCGTCCAGAAGCAGTTGTTATCAGACTTCTTGATTATAGTCATTCTAACTGGGGTGAGGTGGTATCTCAATGTTGTTTTGATTTGTATTTCTTTTATTGCTAGAGAGGTTGAGCATTTCTTCATGTGTCTATTGGCCATCCTTTCTTCTTCAGAGAAGTTTCTCTTTAAGTCATTAGGCCACTTATTTTTTGAGCAGTTGTTTCTTTGAGGATTGTTGTTGGGAGATTTAATTTTTTGGGCTCCAGATATATTTTAGATATGAGAATCTTGTCCATTGTATGGCTAGTGAAAATCTTCTCCCAATTTGTGGGCTTTCTATTGTCCTTTCTATGTCCTTTGCCATTCAGAAGCTCTGCAACTTCATGCAATCCCACTTATCCAACCTTTCTTTAATTTGTTGTGTTTCTAGGTCTCTATTAAGAAAATTTTGGCCTGTTTCATGGAGACCTAGGGTTTCTCCTACTCCATCCTGTAATGTATTCAGAATGTCTGCTTTGACTCCAAGGTCTTTGATTCATTTGGAGTTGATTCTGATGCAGGCTGATATATAAGGATCTAACTTTAGTTTTCTACAAGTAGTTAAACAATTTTGTCAGTGTCATTTACTGAAGAGGCTGTCTTTCTTCCATTCTATTTTTTAGCTCCCTTATCGAAGATTAGATGGTTATAGGTCTGTAGGTTAATTTCTGGATTTTCATTTCTATTCCATTGGTCCTGAGGTCTGTTCGTGTGGTATTACCGGCTTTTTAAAATTACTATGGTTTTGTAGTAGAGTTTGAAATTTGATATTGATATTCCTCCAGCCCTGTTCTTTCCGTTGAGGAGCATTTTTGCTATTTGGGGTCTTTTATTGTTCCATATGAATTTTTTGGATTGCCTCTTCTATTTCCTTGAAGAATGAGTTTGGAATATTGATAGGTATTGCATTGAATTTGTAGATAGCCTTGGGAAGTATTGCTATTTTCGTGATGTTGATCCTTCCAATCCAGGAGTATGGGCGGTTTTGCACTTTCTAAGTTCTGTTTTGATTTCCTTTTTCAGGTTTTTAAAGTTTTCATCATAGAGGTCCTTCACTTCTTTGGTTAATTCTTAGGTATTTTATTTTTTGTGGGGCTTTTACGAATGGAGTTGTTTTCCTGATTTCAGCCATGCTTTTGTCATGGTTGGCATACAGAAAAGACATTGATTTTTGAGGGTTAATTTTATACCATGATACTTAGCCAAAGTTTTGAATCAGCTTGAATAATGTGGGAGTGGAGTTCATGGGGTTCTTTAAATACCAGATAATGTCATCTGCAAAGACAAAATATTTTATCTTTTCCTATCTGCATCACTTTTATGTTTGCATTATCTCTTATTACTGTAGCTAAGCATTCTAATACTAGATTGAAGAGAATTGGAGAGAGTGGAATCCTTGTCTTGTTCCTGAGTTAAGAGGAAATGGCTTTAGTTTTTCACCATTAATTATAATGTTGGCTGTAGGTTTATCATATGCAGCCATTATTGTATTGAGGAATGATCCCTGGATTCCTAGTTTTTCCAGAACATTCCGCATAAAGGGGTGTTGGATCTTGTCGAAGTTTTTTCTGTATCTATTGAGATAACCATGTTTTTCTTAACCTTCCTCTTGTTGATGGGATAAATTATATTAATTGATTTGTGTATATTGAACAAATTTTGCATCCCTGAAATGAATCCTGTTTGATCATGGTGCATGATTTTTTTTTGATTAATTGTTGAAATTGTATGGCCAGAATTTGGTTGAGAATGGTTGTGTCCATATTCATCAAAGAAATGCATCTATAGTTCTCTTTCTTTTTTGAGTTACTATCTTTTTTTGGGATGAGGGCTATGATGGCTTCATAGAATAAGTTTGTAGTAAAGTTTCTCTTTCAATTTCATTGAAGAGTTGGAGGAGTATTGCTGTGAGTTATGCTTTGAAGGCTTTGTAGAATTTAGCTGTGAACCCATCTGGTCCTGGGCTTTTTTTGGATAGGAGATATATTTTGCTGTTTCTATTTTGATGCTGACTATGAGTCTATTAAGTTGGTTTAAATCATCTTGATTTAGTTGGCAAACCAATATTTGGTAGAATTTCCTCTCTCACTTCCAGATTCTAAAATTTTTAACATAAATAGTTGAGAAGTATTCCCTTATAACATTTTGAATCTTGGTTGTTTCTATGGTGATGTTTCCATTCTCATCTCTTATTTTGTTTATTTGGGTGTGTTTTTTTCTTTTTCTGGTAAGATTTGCTAAGGGTGTGTCAGTTTTGTTAATTGGAGGGTTAAGCCTTCTAATATTGAGAGTCAGGATTGAGAGATGTTTGGTTGTTCCTGTCATATCATCCACCTTCTTAGGTGTTATGTGTATTGGGTTTTTACTATGATTCTCAGATTCTGTTTGGGGGTCGTTTCTTGGCCTTTATTGTGCTCTTGTTGGTTTTCTATGTGTAGTACATCTTTAAGTATCTTTCATAATGCTAGTTTTGTGCAAATATATTATTTTATTTTTCTTTGCTGTGGAAGGTTTTTATTTGTCCCTCTGTTATGAAGGAGGCTTTAGCTGGATACAGTATTCTTGGTTGATTGTTGTTAGTCTTTAGGGTGTTGCATATATTATTCCAGGCTCTTCTTGCTTTCATGGTCTCTCCAGAAAAATCTCTAGTTATTCTGAATGGTTTCCATTTATAAGTGATTGATATTTCTCCCATGAGAGCTTTAAGGATCCTTTCCTTGGTGTCAAATTGATTCTGTGCAGATTACAATATCCATAAAATGAGTATGGGCACAATCTAGTTCAATAACAGACAACTAGGGATCAATGGAGTAAGAAAACCAAAGGAGTCAGGAGACCAGAAATTAATAGGTGTATGAAGAATTGTGAGGAGAAAATAAGATTAGAGCAATGTAAGAAGAGAAAAGAAGAGAGAATAATTACAACCTAAATTCAGGATGAAAAAGAGAGAAAGGAGAAGAAACAAAAAGAAAAATGAAAAAAAAATTAAAAAGTTAAAACAGAAAATCTTAAAAATATAACAAAATAATACTACAATTAAAGGAACTTAGGTTGAAAATTGCAAATTTAGTCATCGATTTCTGAATTAAGTTTGCACACATTGAAGGATAAGTTCCAATAATCAAAAATTGGTAAGTATCTAGGGATGGACAGAAGAGCAATTATGTAGAGAAAAAAAAGAAAAAGGACCAAAAGGAAAAAAGGGGGAGAAAAATAACAAAAAAGGGGAAAAATAAAATAAGTAGAAAAAATTTTAAGGAATAAGTAAAAAAAAATTCTTTGATTTATTTGGGGGATCTTGTGTCTCCTAGTGTCCATATCCATTCTCTTGGTGGAGACTCTGATTTGGTTGTGGTGTTTGGTTTTCCTGTAGCTTAGCAGTTTTCTTTTTTTTTTAATACATTTTTATTGTAAAAATACTGTACAGCGGGGTTTCAGTTACATGCGCAAGGTAATGAGCACATTTCCTATCAAGCATTGTTGCCTCCTCCTTTGTTTTTATACTACCATTCCTTCCCTCCCACCTCCAAAACTACACTTCCTCCGGCCCCCTGGCCCCCTGTCTAAATTGTAAAGTTCATTTTTCAGCAGTGTCTTATACATCTCATTGTTATAATGGGTCAATCTGTATCCCTATGTAAGTATTTTGTTTTTTCCCTTCCCCTCCCCTAGCTAGAGAATTGTATATACAAGATGCAGAACACCAACATCAAATACAGTGAAACATACAAAGAACCAAAAAAAATCACAAGGTACATTATAAATATGTTAGAAACAATCAGTTTGTTTGAACAGGCAGAAGACAAAGCTCTGCCTTGCCGGCATGGGTACTTTGTGACCCTCCTCCCAGACTAGTTCATGGGAGGGCAATCTGCTTTGAGTGTCACACAAGAGGGAGATGGCTCTTTCCTCTCGCTTGGAGTCCCTGAGAGGGAGCTTGAATGTGAGTGATGTTGTGGCCTGTCAGCAATCAGTAGCTTTTCCCTGAGGGGCTAGCTTCTGAGACACTCTCGTGGCCTGGCCTAGAGTCACTCTTCAGGATTTATGCCATTTCCAGTTTCAAAGTTTTCTTCTTTAACCATTCTGCAGCTGGGAGAGCTGCCTATGCTGCAGAGGGGCTGGACCACATCTTGTTCTGTTTACCTAATGAAGAAAGTCATCCCCACCTTGGGCAGAGTTTTTTCTGCCTGGGAAGAGCAACTTTCCCCTGGGTAGAGAGCCCAGCTGGTCAGGTTCTTTTGA
This sequence comes from Dipodomys ordii, assembly GCF_000151885.1. Taxonomy (NCBI): domain Eukaryota; kingdom Metazoa; phylum Chordata; class Mammalia; order Rodentia; family Heteromyidae; genus Dipodomys; species Dipodomys ordii. The sequence continues at coordinate 824,922 of NW_012267361.1, forward strand.
TCTATTCAAAAATGGGTCCTCATTGTCTGTTTCCAAGGCCTGAGTTAACTGCTAGCTATTGCCAGTATCAAAGAAAACAAAATCAAAACAAAAACTAACAGTAACCTCTTTTTTTTACATATCTTGGAGTTCATTTTGATTAGCATCATTTTAAGTGGTCTTAGGTACATAGCTATTGGTCTACTATGATCACAACTAGGATTATCCTAGTTATACTAGGTTATACTAATTATTACAAATGAGGGAAATCATGGGCCTACATTTCTTTAGGTCTGGCTTAATTCACTTTATATGATTTTTTCCAAAGCTTTATATTTACTTACAAATGTAACAATGCCATTCTTTCTGATGGAAACATAAGATTCCATTCTGTATACATACCACATTTTCTTGATTTATTCATCTACTGTGTCATAGAGAATCTCTAAGTTTAGTACTTTGAGGAACCTCCATTCTGTTTTCCAAAGTGGTTAATGAAGTTTACATTCCCACCAAGAATGTAATAGAGTTTCCTTTTGGTTACATCCGGTCAATATCTTTTATTATTTATTTTCTTGTTAATGGCCATTCTAACTGGGGTGAGGTATAATCTGAATGTAGTTTTGATTTCAATTTCTTTAACAGCCAGAGATGTTGAACACTTCTTCATGTATCTATTGGCCATTGTTATTTCCTTTCCAGGATGTCCTCTTCTGGTCTGGTGTGCTTGGGATTCTAAAGACTTCTTATATCTGAATGTGCCTATCCTTTTGGATATTCAGGAAGTTCTCTGCTAGGATTCTGTTAAATATATTTCCTATCCATTTAGCTTCCTTCTCTAGACACTCCTCAGTGTCTATAGTCTTAAATTAGGCTTTCTAATTGTGGTTTGCAGGTCTTTTAGGGATCTGTCTTTTTACTTGGATTTGTTTTGAATAATTCTGTTCTCTCTTCATAAATTCTATACTATCTTCGATGTTTTTATCTTTTCAATTTGTTTGGGGGAGCTTGTGTCTCCCTGATTTCCACTAACCTGTCTCTTGATAGTACCTTTGATGTCCTTGTGGCTGTCACTTTTCCTTGTGGTTTAATTGACTTCTCAAATCAGTTTGTTTGAGCTGGATTTCTGGCTTATAAATTTGTAGTCTTTGTGTCCTTCCTCCCAAGCTAACTTAGTGTGATATGGTATCTCCTCTGTGTGTTGTGCAGGAAGGTGCTGGCTAGTTTCTGTAGGTTGGAGTTGCTGCAAGCAAGCTTGAGTGTGGGTGGGATTATATTGTGTCAGGAATCAGTGGCTTTTCCTAGAAGGGATAACTCCTGAGTCTCTCTTGGCCCATCCTGGAGTCATTCTCAGTTTTTCAGTCTATCCAATTTTCTTTTTTTTTCCAGTGATATTTTACAGACTTCTGATTTTTTTTAATTCCTGTAGCCAGCTAAACTTCAGATTAAACAGCTATTTGACTAGAATATCTTTATTTGTTGCAGAGGGGCAAAGCTGCCTCTTGCTTTGCCTCTCCTGGTAGTTGTTCCTCCCTGGGAGGAGCTTTATACTCCTGGGCTTGGTATGGCTACCTTTTCCTGGAAGGAACTGTCCCTAACTGGTCAGAATCTTTTGCACAGGTGAAAAATGGCACTGCAGTCGTTGCCTCTCAGGCCTGCTACAGCTGGCTCTATACCGACATCAAAGATGTCATTCTTTGTGTGTGTGAGTGTGTGTGTGTGTGTAGGGGCTTTTTTCCTTCCCAGAAGCTGTTCTCTGTGTGGGAGTGGGGATGGCTCTTGTGAGGTAGTCACATTTTCCCTAGGGGTTTCAGATCATCCAAGATCTACATCCATGTTCTTTGTCCTTTTATGGACAGCAGTATGTGGCTTTCAGCTTCTAGTCATCCAGTTAGCACTGGAGGTGAGTGAAAATCTGTGGGCACTCTGACAGGTGCCTTTTTTTCTGGCTATTTCTAGTTGCTGCCTGAGTCGTGGTTGTCACTGCTGGAATGTGTCAAATATTTCTTCTGAAGCAAGCTGCCTGTAAATTTCCTCTCTAGAAAAATTCTCTGTACAATTATGGCTCACTTGGTGTGACTTTCTAAGCAGAAGCTAGTAGGTAAGATGACAGCTTGGGTTTCTTGGAGAGAGCTGTATAGGCTCAGTGATGATCCTCTTTGCTCCTCCTGTAGTCACTATTTATCTACTAGATATTAATTTGGTTCATATTTAACATTATTGGAATTTTCTACTTAAAATATAAACAATTAATTAAATAATTAAAATATAAACAAAATAAAATTTAAACAAATACATTGGCGATTACCAGAAAACTAAAGGATGTACAGTGAACATTTATAAATACAAAAAATATATATGTATATATAGTTAGACATATATTTAAGTGTATATATACATATATTTACCAAAGTATGGTTTTATGTAACTTATTATTTAAATATAGCAAAAAGCATTTATTTGTTGTATCAATATTGGATATGATTGTTAATGATGTTAACTGCAATAGCTGAAATCACATCCAGGAGAAGATAATGTTTTAAATTGACTTTTTATATTTAAGATGTTCTGTAATGTAAAAAAAAATACAAGAAAAGAAATTAAATTGAAGCACTGTGTGTGTGTGTGTGTGTGTGTGTGTGTGTGTGTTTATTTCAGAAGTGTTAGAACTTGGTGAGATATGGTAGCTATCAGAATTTTATTGTCTGTATTTACCATAAAAGTAAATAGATATAATTCATATATCATGGTCAAAGTTATCTCCTTTACATATCAGAAAAGAAATAACATATACACCTTGGAATCATGTTACAACTCACAGGAGAACTCACCCATTTGCATTTTAATTTTCGATAATTCATTTGTGTCACTAATATTTAGTAAGCTATAAAGTATTTAAGAAGTTCTTGTTTTGTGTTATATGCATACTTTACAAAAAGTCCAATATATTTAGAGAATCAACAACTTTTTGATTTTTTGAAGCATAGTATTTTGCATTAGAATATTATCCAAAACAAAGTAATAAATTGTATTCTAAAATGCTGCAACTTGATATAGTCCAGAGGAAGATGGGGGAGGAGAAGCTGGAGGCTAAACAAGCTCTCACATAGAAAGCAGTTTTAGTGTTCCAGTGAATTGTCCTAGGATAGAGAATCACACCAAGTGTGCCATCACAGTGACAGTTTGGCCAGTGAGGAAAACTCCACCCAACTTAGTCAAGGAGACAGATCTGAGCACTTGAGGGAGTCTGCGACAGCAGTTGCTATTGCGGCGGCTGCCATATCAACAGAAAGAACCCAGAACAAAGGTGGCAAAAGCAGTGTGCCAGCAGATTCTCCTCGTGATCAGCAAAAACTGACAAAGATCAGAAATCTTTATCCTGCTGATCACAGACCATGGATGGCCTGGAAACCAAGAGGCTGGTGTGAGTACCTCAAGACATCCTCACTCCTTCTCAAGGAGCAGCGGTGGGAAGGTAGCCCCTCCCCCACCACCAGAAAAGAACTCCATCTTTGCTACTGGCAAAGGCTTGTCCTGAGCAGCTAGCTCCAACTCAGGCTTTGGAAGAAAACAATAGGAGCCGTTCACTAGGTCACAGGAACCTAACCTGCCTGTAGGGCTCAGCTGCACCCAGGGGAAAGGTACCCTTCCCAGAAAGAAGAGTTCCACCCCTGGAGGAATGACTTTCATCACTGGGTAAACAGAGACAGAGGCTGCTTCTCTTCACTGCAGGTGAGGCAGCATGCCCAGCAGCAGGAGGGATAAAAGACAAACAATTGAAACTCAGAAAACATAAATCTGGACAATGGCTCCAGGCTGGGCTATGTGTGTGTTTCAGGGGCTAGCCCCTCAGGGAAATGCTACTGATTGCTGATAGGCCTCACCCCTACCTAGAACCTAGCCTCATCACAGCAACTCCAAGCAAGAAGAAACAGCCATCTCCCCCTTTTGTGATACTCAAAGCAGATCTCCCTCCCACTGAAATAGCAAGGGGGGAGGATGACAAAGTCCTGGGTAAGGCAGAGCTTTTATCTGCCTGCTCTAACAAACTGACTTAAGAAGCCAATCAAGGAAAACCAAACACCACAAGCAACCCAGAGACTCCACCAAGAGAATGGTTACAAACGTGGGTGAGATACAAGATCTCTCCCCACTCCTACTGCAAAACAAAACAAAAAAATAAATAAAAACAAAGAACTTTTTTTCTACCTAATTTTTAAAAATTTTTACAAAAATTATTTCCTTTTTTCTTTCATAATGTTTATTTTAGGTGTATGTGTATGTGATTTCTTTTTTTAAAAAATCTCTTAACCTTTTGGTCTTTTTTTTTTTGCATGATCTAATTGCTATTCTGCTCATTGCCAGATATATATACTTTATCGATTATTAGACCTTATCTCTCAATGTGTACATAGTTAATTCAGAAATTTATTACTCAATTCAAAAACCTATTAGGATTAACTTCTTTAATAGTAGTATTATTTCTTTGTACCTAAATAATTTTTAAGTATTCCATTTTTAAATTTTAAATTTTTTCATTTTTCCTTTTCATCTGTCTGTTCCATTCATTCTATCCTTTTCTTCTATCAGTATTATTTCTTTATACTTACATAATTTTAAAGTGTTTCTTTTTTATTTAAATTTTTGCTTTTTCATTTTCTCTTGTTTTTTATTTCTCTCCTTTCACCCAGTTCTATCCATTTCCTCTTTGAGATAAGGACTGGGTTGAATTCACTCTTTCCATTTACCTCTCCACATCCTTCTAATCCTATTTTCCCCCACAATTCTCCCTTAAAATAGAGTTATAGCACAAAATTGGTGTTACTTTCATAACAAATGGGCACAACAAGCTGCAGAAACAAGAAAAATGGCAAGTCCAGGTATCTCAACTCCCACTCAGGATAATCAGGTGACAGAAATGTTAATGAATAATCCAGAATAGTTCCCCAAAAGCACTACAAACACTATTGGTAAACATTGTGAATGAAATGATTGAAAAGTGGCAAAGGACTTAGTGTGAGTGTGATAGAGAATGAGAAAAGGCTAACCAAAGATTAATACTTGAATTTTGTGCAATTGATGAGGCTAAACAAAAATTAATGCAGGAATCTCATGAGCTTGAGGAAACTAATCAAAGATTAATATAGGAATTACATGAGCAGGCTGAGAAGAGTCAAAGAGTAATACAGAAATTGCATGAACATGAGGAAGCTAATCAAAGAATAATACAGGAATTGCGAGAGTGGGATGAGAATAGACAAAGATCAATATAGGCATTCATGGAATCCATAAACAGACAGCTGAAGGAATCCAGGGAGACCACAAAAGGAATGCCGAATGGAGTTCATCAGAAGAAAAGAGAGTAGAATGAAACCATAACCAATCAACTAAGGGATTTGAGAACAAACACTGAACACCAAATTAAGGAAGAAAAGAAGTCTATACAAGATCTAAAACAAAGCTACAACAAAAAATATGAAGCCATCAAAGCTGAACAACTAGAAGGAAAGGAAATAAAAAAAACAAAGTAGAAAGTCTTGAGAGCAGGTTAGACCATGCAGAAGATCCAATCTCGGAGATTGAAGACAGCCTAGATATTATAGAGAAAGAACATGCAACTATCCAAGACAAATCCAAGAAATATGATAGATCTATTCAACATTTGGAAAACACCATCAGAAGACCTAATCTGAGGATAATGGGTGTAGAGGAGCACCTAGAGACAGAAGTTAATGGTCTAGGAAATTTATTTGAGAGGATCCTAGTGGAGAACTTCACAAACATGAAAAAAGATAGGCCTATTCAGATACAAGAAGCTTTTAAAACCATAAGTAGACTTGACCAGAACAGGACATCCCACTGTCACATTATAATCTGCACAGTATCAATTCAAACCAAGGAAAGGATCTTTAAAGATGTCAAGGAGAGAAGATCAATCACCTTTAAAGGGAAACCAATTAGAATCACCTCAGATTTCTCAGCAGAGACAATTAAAGAAGAAGAGCCTGGAATGATGTATGCCATTTCCTAAAGACAAACAACTATCAACCAAGAATATTGTACACAGCTAAACTCTCCTTCATAATGGAAGGTCAAATAAAAACCTTCCATTGCAAAGAAAAAGGGAAAAAAATGTCTCTACCAAACCATCCAAACAAAAGATACTTAAAGATGTCCTACACATAGAAAAACAATAAGAGCCCAATAAAGGCCAAGAAACCACAACCAAACTGAGAATCCAAGAACCATAGGAAGAACCCAGTTGTCACAGCCTTCAAGAAGGTGAATAAGATGGCAGGAATTACCTAAAACCTCTCAGTCCTAACTCTCAACATTAATGGTCTTAACTCCCCAATTAAGCGACATAGACTGTCTAGTTGGATTAAAAAGCAAGATCCTTCTCTCTGCTGCCTTCAAGAGTCACACCTTGCCCATAAAAAAAAAACAAATATATTCTGAAAGTGAAAGGCTGGAATAAAATGTATCAAGCAAACGGCCCCCATAAATAGGCAGGAGATGCAATCCTAATATCAGATAAAATAGACTTCAAGTTAAAATTAGTGAGAAGAGATTTAAAAAAAAGGTCACTACATACTAATTAAGAGATCTCTCTGTCAGGAAGATATTACAATTTTGTATATCTATTCACCTAACAAGGGATCACCCAAATTCATCCAAAAAACACTACTTTGCCTCAAATCTCACATAGATCCAAAGACATTAATTGTTGGGGACTTTAACACACCACTATCCCCACTAGATAGATCAACTCATCAAAACCTCAACAGAGAAACCGCAGACCTAACCAACTGCATAGATCAACTAAATTTAACAGACAGCTACAGAATATTTCATCCAGCATCATCATAATATACGTTCTTCTAGGATCAAACAGGATTCATTTCAGCACATGGAACTTTTTCCAAAGTAGACCACATTATAGGTCACAAAACAAGCTTGTCCAAATTCAGAAACATTGAAGTTTACCCTGCATTCTCTCAGTCCACAATAGAATAAAATTAGAAATTAATACCAAAAGCCACCAAAGAAAGCCCTGGAACACATGGAGGCTGAACAACACACTGCTGAATCACGAGTGGGTCATGGAAGAGATTAGAAAGGAAATTCAAATGTTCATGATATTCAACAAAAATGAACACACAAATTACCAGATCCTCTGGGACACAGAAAAGACAGTACTCAGAGATAAGTTTAAAGCTCTGAGTTCCAATATCAACAACTTGGAGAGATCTAAAACCAACAATTTAATGAGACATCTGAAGCTCCTTGACAAAGAGCAGCATGCTAAAACCCAATCCAGTAGATGAAAACAAATAATTAAATTAATTAAATAATTAAAATTAAATCAGAATTAAATGAATTAGAATCCAAATAAAAAATGGAATCAACAAAACAAAGAGTTGGTTCTTCAAAAAAATTAACAAAATTGACAGACCCTAAGCAAATCTTATCATTAAAAGAAGAAAACACACCCAAATAAACAAACTCAGACATGAAAATGGAAATATCACCATAGAAACAACCAAGATTCAGAACATTATAAGGGAATAATTCTCAAACCTTCATGCTAATAAGTTTGATAATCTGAAAGTAATAGATTATTTCCCAGTAAATATCAACATGCAAAAACTAAACCAAGATGAGTCAAACTATCTTAACAGGCCCATATCAAGCACTGAAATAGAAACAGCAATAAGAAACCTCCCATCTAAAAATGTCCAGGACCAGATGGATTTACAACAGAATTCTAAATGGTCTTCAAAGCAGAACTCACTCCAATACTCCTCCAACTCTTCAATCAAATTGAAAGAGAAAGTTCACTACTGAACTTCTTCTATGAAGCTATCATAACCCTCATTCCAAAACCAGGCAGGGACTCCTCAAAGAAAGACAACTATAGTCCCATTTCTTTGATGCACATTGATGCAAAACTTCTGAACAAAAGTTTGGCAATCGACTTCAACAATTCCTCAAAAAGATCAAACAGGATTCATTTCAGGCATGCAAAGCTGGTTCAACATATGCAAATGAATTAATATAATTCATCACATCAACAAGAGCAGGGATAAGAACTGCATAGTTATTTCAATAGATACAAGAAAATCATTTCACAAGATACAACACCCCTTTATGATGAAGGCTCTGGAAAAAGTAGGAATCCATGGAACATTCCTCAACACAATAAAGGCTCTATATGACAAATCTACAGCCAGCATTGTACTCAGTGGAGAAACAATAAAGCCATTTCCTCTAAACTCAGGAATGAGACAAAGATGTCCACTCTCTACACTTCTCTTTAATTTAGTAGTATTAGAATGCCAAGGTACAGCAATAGGACAAGATGTAAACATAAAGGGGATCCAAATAAGGAAAGATGAAGTAAAACTCTCCCTCTTTGCATTTGACATGTTCTTGTATTTAAAGAATCCCACGGACTCACTCCACTTCCAAATTACTTGACCTGATTTGAAACTTTGGCAAAGTAGTAGGGTATACAATTAACCCTAAAAAATCAATGGCTTTTCTGTATGCCAACAATGAGAAGAGTGCAGCTGAAATCAGGAACGAAATCTCTTTTGTAATAGCCCCACAAAAAATAAAATACCTAGGAATTAATTAATGAAGTGAAGGACCGTCATGAAAACTTTAAAAACCTGAAAAAGGAAATCAAAGCAGAGTTTAGGAAGTGGAAAACCTCCCATTCTCCTGGATTGGAAGGATTAAAGTCGTGAAAATGGCAATACTTCCAAAGGCTATCTACAAATTCAATGGGATAGCTATCAATGTTCCAATCTCATTCTTCAAGGAAAGAGATGCAGCAATAAAAAATTATATGGAACAATAAAAGACCCTGAATAACAAAATAATCCTTCACAGAAATAATAGTGCTGGAGGAATATCAATACCAAATTTCAAACGCTACTACAAGGCCATAGTAATAAAACCAGCTTAGTACTGGCACAAGAACAGACCCAAGAGCGAATGGAATAAAACTGAAAACTCAGAAATGAATCCACAGAACTGTAGCCACCTAATCTTCTATAAGGGAGCTAAAAAAATAGAATGGAAGAAAGACTGCCTCTTCAGTAAATGGTGCTGGCAAAATTGGTTATTCACTTGCAGAAAACTAAAGCTAGCTCCCTATATATCACCCTGCACCAGAATCAACTCCAAATGGATCAAAGACCTTGGAGTCAAAGCACACACCCTGAAAACATTATAGGAAGCAATAGGAGAAAGGGTGGATTATCTTGGCACAGGTCGAAATTTTCTTAATAGAGACGTGGAAACACAACAAATCAAAGAAAGGTGGACAAATGGGATTGCATGACATTGCAGAGCTTCTGCATGGCAAAGGACATAGCTAGCAAGATCAATAGAAAACCCAGGGATTAGGAGAAGAAGATCTTCACTAGCCATACAACAGACAAGGGTCTCATATCTAAAATATATGTGGACCTCAAAAAACTAAATCCCCCATTAAATTCTCAAAAATCAATTGCTTGATAACTGAGTGGGTTAAAAACTTAAATTGAAATTTCTGTAAAGAGGAAATAGGAATGACCAATAGACATATGAAGAAATGCTTAACCTCTCTAGCTATAAAAGAAATGCAAAAAACATTAATATTCCACCTGACCCCAGTTTGAATGGCTATAATCAAGAACTCTAATAACAGATGCTGGAGGGATGTGGCCAGAAAGGAACCCTACTACATTGTTGGTGGGAGTGTAAACTTGTTCAGCCACTTTGGAAAGCAGTATGAAGGTTCCTCAAAAGACTCGACTTAGAGCTCCCCTAGGACCCAGCAATCCCATTTTTGGGCATTTACCTGAATCATAAGCAAAGCTTGTCTGATCATGAGAGCATATTTTCCCCCTTAAATCCTTCATTCACACAATATTGCTTCTTTTGTTTTCTCTTCTAGGCAATCTATGTTTGTTTAAAGGTGCAAATTCTGTTAAATTTTGTTTGTTGGCAAAAGTTTTGTGCTTTGCATTTTTTCTTGTATTTTGTTTGGTGGTGTCTGTTTTGCTAGCATGACCATGCAGTTCTCTCATTTGATGGGCAAAAAGGTCATTTGCCACTGGAATTCCAGAAAATTTACAGTTTTCATTTTTTTTAATTTATGTGTGCCTTAAAACTTTGTGCATGTGTGTGTGCATGTATGAACATGCTCAAAATAATCTCATTTTAATACATCAAAACTGTCATCATAGTGAATAAAATGGTACTTTTTCTATCAAACTAAAATATTTCTGTCGAATACATTGAAAAATTTTGATATTGCTATTACTTTGAATCATTTGCATTTTACTTCAATTGTAATTACTACCTGTACTGCTTGTGACCAGCAGCTAAATTAGTAAGAAAAATCTTTAATATCCTCCTCTTGGACCTTGGTTGTGGATTTCTTACAACTGTAACCAAGAGTTAACTGTCTCCACAGGCCAAAAGGAAAACAATAGGCTGTTTTAAATTCCAACTGCAAAGAAGATTATCAGATTTGTTGTGAACAAATGTGTCTAAGAATTGTTACATTACATTATGAAAAAACTATGTTCTTTGAGTTCAAAATTTTCTAAGAGTTAAATCAAAATATAATTAATGAAGAAATCACTAAGAAAAGGAATTTAGTAAAGAAAGTCTTGGGAAAGGAAATTGAGAAAACAACTACAACAATACACCGGTTTCATTTATATAACAAAGACATTGCTAAATAAGAATTGTCTTAAGTGTTTGTTTCAAAATTGAAAAAGGAAGAAATTGAGACTACAGAAGCCTCCAATAAGTGGCAGATGGCATATATCATGAATTTTATACGATAGTACATCTTATTAGTAAAGTTACTGAAGTTGATATGTAATTTGGCTATTATTTAAAAACAAATATAAAAATTTTTCTCCAAAGGTTGAGATTAACACAATTTTTTTGTCCATGCATCAAAATAGTTGCTTTTGTACATTATGCTTGCAAGTTTTAATCAAAATTCCTGTGTTTAAATTAAGGTCCTTCAAATGATCACACTTTAAATAAGTATGTAAAACTATCTTGTGCTGTTTAGTACAACTTTTTCTTGAGTATTTAAGCTGCCTTGGATAAAGAGCTAAATGAACACTATTTAATCTTATTTTCCTTCATTCTTCCTTGGAGGCCTTAATGACATCGACAATGGTTTCAATCTTAATCCATATCCTAAAGTACTATACAGAATTGCAAAAAATTAAATTGCTTAACAGTTACTGTTTTTAAACTAATAATAACTACTGCTAAGTCTCCTTATTAAAGTTGATACTCTGCAGTTAAGTTAGACCCATAGAGGGATAAATAATATTTGCATGTATCTATTGGTCAAACTTAACTTCTATTTTTAATAAGTTCATGGTAAGCCTGGCTTTAAAAATATTTCAGTTGATTTCCTTTTTCTTAAATTGCAAATAAAGGGGTCTGGTGGCACTGACTCTTTTCCAAACTGTCAGTCATGAGGGATTAGGCCAGCTGGAACACCTTATCTAAGCTATGAGCACAAAACACCAATTGGAACTTTGAGCAAGGAGAAGAAACCCAACAGACCAACTGGGACAGAGTTAGTCTTGGCCATGGGGGGTGGGCACCCAGAGACAGTTGGGAAAAAACATCAGATAAGAAGGGATGTTGTAAGATCCTGAATGGAGTCGCTTGTAAATATCACTCCAACAGTAATTAAAGCCAGGAGGTCAAAAGAAAGTAGTTCCTAAGCATGTCTATCTAATGCCCATACCTGTCTACCTCTTGGAATCAGGATAATTTGCCTTGGTACCTTCCTCTGTCTCCCATCCATACTTGATACACAGCAGTATCCCAATTACAGGAAATGATTAAGGCCTCCCACCAGGCCTTAGCCATTCCAATCCAGCCCTAGTTTCTGACTGCTGGATTTTCACAAAGCCAAGCCTCATGCAGTATCTGTGTGTTATTTAACCAGCCTATGTTGCTCTCCCCTAACCCAGTCAGCCCCAGCCCTACAATGGCAACTTGATCCACTTGCCATACTTGTCCTCTGAAATAGACAGAGACTTCACTTACATAGTGATGCACAAAGGGAAACTTTGTGCCTTTTTACAGGAAGAGTACTGTTTCTATGTTAACAAATCAAGAGTATCCAAGAAACTCTCACTCAATTTCGGGAACATTTCAATCAATGATGTGAATTAATCCAATGGACATCCTCATGGGATTCTCTCTCATATTGGTTCGCTGGATTGACCTCTACTAATAGAACTCTACCAACAATCATCCTTTTATTCCTCCTTCTTGGACCCTGTTTTTTTTTGTTGTTGTTGTTGTTGTTTGTTTTAATTTTTTCAAAATTTTCTCTTTAACAGGATAACTTTTCTCACTTAGGCCACCAGCAAAGAGCAAGTCAAGGCCATCCTATTAGTACAGGAATCACAAAGCTTCATTTATATCACCCTGTACCACACAAATCTGGAACCTAAACCCTAGACCTAGTGACACTTTGATGTCCCATTTCAGCAGGAAGTAGCCAGAAAAGACCAGATATCTTGCAACATTTTATATCACTACAGGATCCTGACCCAATCCTTTGGACCCTCCACCTACCGGGGACCCTGCCACCACCCATTATCCCATTTAAGTCCCTCCACCCCTGTCCCCACTCTGCCTCTTGTCTCCTGACTCTCTTCATGTCATCATGGTATCCCTCTTCAACTTTCCATTAGAGTGGATCTGGTCTGTTGAGTTTGTTTTTTGCTTTTACTTTATTCTCATACTCTATGACTCAGTTTCTTACACTGGCAAGGGTGTGTCCAAAAAAGAACCTTCATACACTGAGTAAAGCTTGTTGAACCACTGTGGAAAGCACTATGTTGAGTCCTCAAAAATCTAAACATAGAATTACTCTATGACTCAGCAATTCCACTCCTAGTCATTTATTTATCCAATAGAGCACAGACAAAGTTACAATAAAATCATGAGCACAATCATATTCATTGCAGTATTATTTACCATAGCTAAGATATGGAATCAGCCCAGATGCCCCTCTCAGTGGATTAATGAATCAAGAAAACTTAGTATATATACATAATGGAATTTTACTCTTCTATTAGAAACAATGATATTGTACCAGTCATAAAGCAATGGACTTGGAAGACATGAATAAAAATATTTTAAGTAAAATGAGCCAGACCCCAAAACAAAGGTTACATGGCTTCCTTCATTGGTAATAGATAGATTGCACCTACAAATCTGAAAGTAATCACATTGGGTGGTATTCAAGTGGTTACAAATTAATTACCTTGAGATTTTTTATTTGTTTATTTGTTAGTTGTGGGGCTTGAACTCTGGACCTGGATGCTGTCCCTGAGCTCTTCAGCTCAAGGTTAAATGCTCTATCACTTGAGCCACAGTGCCACTTCCTCTATTGAGAATTTAAATGGCATAAACTTTAGAAAGACTAGGTCAAAGCCCAACAATATAAACAGTAGGAAATGAGAACATACGAAAGAGGATGGTGGGACCAAGGAGAGAATGATAGATGAATAAAGGAGGCAAAGAGAGGAAGAATGAAATTAGGCATTCATTGTATATGGCACAAAATAAAGAAAAGTAAGGTAATTGGTGGTTGAAGAGGGATGAGAATATTGAAGTGGTGACATTGATTAAGATGTAAAAAAAGATTCATTGTAGTTATAAATTACTTTTTCATATATACTTCCTTTATCCAACAACTTAAAGATAATTTAAAAAATTAGAAAAAAAGAATTTAAAATTTTAAAAATTTGTTTGAGATTGATTTGTGTATATCGTAGTAGCTTTTGACAAATTTTATAAGACATAGTAGATTGTCTCATATACATATTGAATAAATTAATTAATTTTATCATTTAAAAAATACTTGGCTTGCTTTTCTAATATACTGTTATATTGAATTTACTTGATTGAATAAAATACTGTTGAAATGAATTCACATTTGTATAATACAGTAAAATCTTACATACATTTTGTGCATCTTATATATTATTATGTATTATTAGTATGCAATATAACAATATTATAATGTATAGTGTAAATTATATATAATTTATTATATATAATTATATGTTTTATATAATTATATATGACTTAAAACATTTTGTCATATATACTTACCTATAAAATAGCATTAATCTATTATATGACAATATAGTTTTCATTATATAAAAGAAACACATGTTATATTATACAAAACAAAACCACCATTAATTAAATTATACTGAATTAAAAGATAGTAGCACAGAAGTGCAATTTATGCTTCCAGTTAAAGTATGATACTTGAACAATGAGTAAAATCTAATCTGTATGCTTTTAGTGAAACATCTATGAACCCAATTTTCATATTTCTATTAATCTCAGGTCTGTACTTTTTCAGTTTTTTTCATTTTTTATATGTTCAGATGAAAGTATTTTAATTTTAGCATAGTCCCAGATGTGTCTATTGAAAATGTAGTCTTGATTTTTAGTAGAACCTCTTCCTTTTGAGTTTTGATGCTTTGATGTTTTCAGATTGTTAACCCTAATAGCTTTATCGCTTTATTGTGCTCAGATCCTCTATTTCTACCCCCATCTGCTCCTATTTAATCATAGTCATGTTTTCTTTCTCCTCATTTTCCATCTTACAGTAGTTTCATCTCAGATGCTTTTCACCCAGTCTAATATTCTGAAATATTCTCACAACATAGCTTTAGCCTCAACATCATTTAAATACATATAACAAAAAGGCACTTGTTTGCCTTTGAAATTTCTTCTTACTGAATATAATAGATTGATTACATTGATGTGTGTGTGTGTGTGTGTGTGTGTGTGTGTGTGTGTGTGTGTGTGAGCCAGTACGAGAGCTGTAATCAGGGCCTGGGGACTGTTACTTAGCTGTTTTTTTTTTTCTCAAAGTTGATGCTCTTTCACTTGAGCCATACTTTCACTATTGTCTTTTTGGTGGCGAATTGGAGATAAGGGTATTGTATCATGCCCAGGCTGGTTTCATAGTGTGATCCTCAGATCTCAGCTTCTTGAGTAGTTAGATATATGTAAACAGACATATGTAATACTTTTAGGTACACTAATCTTTGAAACATAGCTTTTCCCAATATGTGTTTTGAATCACAAGAAATATTAATTGAGAAAAATTTGAAGATAAAATTTTGAATGTCAAAAGTTTCATTATGAATAAAAATGATTTTTATTATATGCATATTTTCTACACAATATTAATTTTTGGAGGCATCATTTTATCAAATATTTTTTCTATGATTTTTCATAATAGAAAGTTTTTATAAACGATTCTAAAAGCAGTTTGAATTTTATCAATATCACTAGGCGACATTTGTGGAGAGCTGCGGGAGCTGTGACCAAAGCTGGCTGCAAAAGCAACATTGTAGCTCCTTGGTGCAAGGTGCGGCCGCAAAAATGGTGGGGCCGCATGGCGAGGCTCCGGCCTAAGATGGCACTGGCTCCCGCCTTCCGTCTTCCCGGTGACAAGTGCTCTCTGTAAAAAACAACTCCTTATATGGCTATGACTTGGCTCCTAGTTTGCTTTCGTGTTTGCAGCCCTATCAGTATATGCCACGTGGCACTTCGGGATTGGCCATCCAGGAGGCTTATAACCGGAGCGCAGGGGCTGGAGGGGAAGGAGAAGCAAGGAGAAGCAGGAAGAAGCGGGCAGGAGAAGCAGGAGAGAAGAAGCTGTAAACAAGGTCCTGAATAAACCGCCTGAGAGAAGAACCTGTTGTCGCGTCATCCTTGCAGGTCGAGGTGGTCGCAACAGACATTCATAAAGTCTTAGTGTTATAAAGACTATAATCTTCATTGTCAAACAATCAGATTGCCAGGTAAAGTGCTCCTAGAAAATATTATCATCATAAAAATATTTAAAACCTTATTCATTTTAATGTACTAAGAAGATTTAATTGGTACACATTAAGGAGTATATAAGTTGCTTATACAAAATAGAAAAGTAATGCTACAACAGACACCTTCACATACAATTCACATACATACATACACATATTTAAAGAATTAATGTGTCTTGAAGAAATTAACTATAGAAATGTAATTAAGCCATTTCTGAAAAGATAAATTTCAGGGAAAATTATTAGATAATTTGTCATCTTAAGTAAAATAACATCCTACAAAATAAATAAGGTACCCTAACTATTTGGTCATAGGACAAAAAATAAAAATTAATGTTTTTTTTGAAAAAAGAAAGTTCAGTTTCTAGTCTACTTCTTTGTAAACTTTGAACATTTTTTCTTTGTCCAGAACAAATTTTTTCAAAAAAATCATTGACTTATATAAGGCTTATATAACTTATAACACCTTACAACAATAATCATTTATTTACTATGTGCACCAGCAACTTTAAAAGAGATTCATAAAGAGATTACAAAGGAAGACTTTTATTTTGCTTTATGGGGCAACAGCAGGGGTAACTTGACTGTGAAACATGGCTGACTATGGGACTTGAAAATTTGAGCTGACGTTTAGAGGAGAACGTTAGCGGGAACTGTGAAACACAACATCCATCCATGACCTTTGATTTAGGTCTGGGCTTTCTCTAAGTACAGTGTTAATCATATTTCAAGTAGAAATACTGTATGTTAACCATATGACAGTTACACTATGTTTAAAGGTCTAACTCTGACAATCTTTTCAAATCTGACAATTTATGCAGAAACAAGAGTACATAGACAACATGTTTGGTGGAAGAATTTTCACTTCAAGTTGTATCAACAACACTGGAGAGAAAGCACATGTGGTCATCATAGAAAACAGAAAATTAACACTTTTTAAATTTTCTAATTCTGGATAAGTCGCAAATCTTTACTAAGATCTGAACATATCCTTGCAAAATTCTTAACTTATAAAAGCTTCACCCTTACAGATAGGATTAATGATTTAGTAAATAAAGACCCTGTAAACTCCTGTCCCTTTTACTTTGAAAGAATATAGAAAAAGAATTCCATTGTGTACATATATATATATATAAATATATAAATATATCACATCACATTTTCTTGGTCCATTCATCTACTGAGGGGCATGTGGGTTGCTTCCATATCTTAGCTATGGTGAATACTGCTGTGATAAACATAGTTGTGCTGGTAGTAGCTTTAGTGTGCCCTTGTTTGTGATCATTTGGGTAAATGCCCAGAAGTGTGTTTTCTGGGTCATAGGGCAGCTCTATGTGTAGTCTTTTGAAGAAACTCCATACTACTTTCAAAGTGGTTGAACTAGCTTACACTCTCACCAACAGTGCAGTAGGGTTCCCTTTTGGCCATATCCTCTCTACCATCTGTTGTTATTAGATTTATTGATTATAGCCATTCGAACAGGGGTGAGGTAGAATCTCAATGTTGTTTTGATTTACATTTCTTTTATTGCCAGAGAAGTTGAACATTTCTTCATGTGTCTATTGGCCATTCTTGCTTCCATCAGAAACAATGATACTACCCCATTTGTTTGGAAAAAAATCATATTAAGTGAAGAAGTAAGCCAAACCCAAAGAATATAGATACCATGGTTTCTCTCATTTGCAATAATTAATATACATCTAGGATAACTTTATCATATGAGCAGAAAAGCTCTAAAGCTATGTACTTATGACCATATAAGATGATACTAAGTGAAATAAACCCAAATATATGGACACAAGAGGTCTTTCTTTGCTGTTGTTGTTTTTAATGTGCAATGTGCTTTTTTCATTTCTTTTGTATGTTCTTCCCCTTAAGGTATATCCCCTGTTGTCATGGTACTTGATTTTGGTACCCTGCACCTTGTATATACATTTGTCTAATTTGGTGAGGGGAAGGAAGAATAATAAAACGCTGAAACAAGGACACAGGATGACCCATTGCAACAATGATACAAGACAGCATTTTGCAAATGAACTTTACAACTTCAGGTGAAAGGATGGGAGGAGTGAGGGAGATGGGGAGGGAAGGGATAGTGGGAGAACAACAAAGGAAATGGTAACAATGCTTAACAAGAAATGTCCTCATTGCCTTACTCATGTAACTGTAACCCCTCAGTACAATAAAATAAAAATTTTAAAAAGAATATAGAAAAAGATACCATTTTTTAAACAACAAATCCTTATCAGACACTATTGATCAAATAGTGAAACTCAGATATTGACTTGGTCTTGACCTTGCACTTTTGGTCTTATACTCCAGAACTGTGAGCAATTAGAAATATACATAATATATTATATATATGTATACACATATATAGACATATATACATTTATATATATATGTATATACTTATAGCTAGCTAGCTGGATTTTGAGTAGTTTTACCAAGAATTTTCAGTTAAACTTATCAGTTTATAAGTAAGATGCATCTTGGTCAATGTCACCCCTTTAAAAATTCTCCCCCATCTCTCTCAGCCCCATATATTCCATCAATTTTCCTACTTATATTTTTACATATGATTGAATATGACAGCATTTGCCCACATTTGCAATTTTGTTGTTGCTTACTCACCCAGTCTAAGGTATTTTGTTACAACAGTCTGAAAGGACTAAATCCTTCCTTTATATTAAGTTTCATACTGAGAAATAAAAATGAATGAATGTAGATCTGAAATAAAATCTTACCCCAGAAAGATAATAGGATTTGCAGATAATTTAATTATACTTCTATTACTCCTCCCCAAATTGCCCTTCTTACTGTCCTTCTCATTCTTTCTTTACTCAAAACACACTCTCAACAGGGAATTTGCCTCATTAATTTTTCTATTTTGGTATATCTCTCAATCTCTCTCTTTATATATATGTATATATATGTATATATATATATATATATATATATTTCTGTCTCTTCCTACCTCCCTCTCCATATACTTTCTTCTATATAGTCAAATGTATATTTCAGAATATGAATTTTGATCACAATTATTTATGATATTTAATCCTGTTTCCATTTTTCTGTATTTTTCTCACTTTCTCCATTCATATTCTCAAAAGAGTGATCTGCTAACTCTGCCTTCACTTTTTCTTCCATTTATTCTCTATTCCAATCCACTCCATACTGACATTAACCTTTTAATTCAATGGAACTAGTAATGACTAAGACATGCAAAGAATCTCTTCTCAAAGTTAATTTTCACTTCTTAAGCATTTCTTTAGTTGAATTTTAGAGGTTACTACTTACCTATTTCCAACCTCTTCCATTAACTTCATTTACATAGATGTATGATATGATTCTCCTAATTTTTTTATTATTTTAATCTGCAGTTGCCATCTGTGTCAGTGGTTTGACCTTCCAAACTAGTAAGTTTTACCTTACTCCTCCCCCTCCTTTCCAACTCCACATCAAAGTCTTTTGCTTTAAATTCTTAATATATTCATCATTGTGCTTGCTCCTCTTATTTCTATTACCTTCCACTGTCATATTTAAAGCACTTATAATTTGAGTATTTCTAAAACTTACTTAAAATTGCTTTACTTTGGGTATAGATTTACACAAAATGATCCATCCTCCAATATCCTCAAAGAAAGTTAATTTTTATAAAGTTCACAATAATTCATCATTCCTTATAAAAGTCTAAATAACTTCCATCATATAAAGATCAAAGTATGAACTCCTTACTCAGATAATTCAGATTAGCTATTGCATTTTGTCTATGCATTCAGTAACTCCTGCTCAGTATTTTTTAGAAGCTTCACTTTTATTTATCTTGTTAATAATTTTTAACAATGCCATTGTCTTTGATTATACAAAACTATACTATCAAGAAATACCTTCTATCTTCTTTCCATTAAAAAGATTACGTACACCCTTTAGTTTAAATGTTTAAGCAAGTGTTACTCTTTTCTATACATATTTATTCATATAGTTCAAATTTGATCATGAACTTTTCTCCTTTAATTCTCACTGCATGGTTTTTAGAATTTAGTATTATACTTTTCTAGTTAACTATTTATATATTTATTGATCAGTTATATGGAATTAAATCTCTAAGAAAACAAAGTGTGTTTGTGTGTGTGTGTGTGGCTTAGATTCTATAATACAACAAATGCTCATGATACACAAACTCACACTCAAACACACACTACACTACACACACACACACACACACACATACACACACACACAAACAGAATGATATATTAGAGGTTGGATATGTGAGTATACAAATAGACAATGGCCAAATTATATGTGATAAATGCATCTTCAGGAGCCAGATTAAATATTAAACCACACACACTGCAACTCTAGCCAATAGCCCTGGAAGCCGAACATAGACTAATTCTCTTCACACAGATAAGCATTTTGTTTAAGGCTGGCATTCTTCCACTTGAGCCACAGTTCTCCTTCCAGATTTTTAGTTGTTAATTGAAGGCAAGGGTCTCATAGACATTTCTGCCCTGACTGGCTTCAAATCTCTAATCTAGCTCTCAGGTTCCTGGGTAGCTAGGATTACAAACTTGGATTACCAATCCCAGGCTTCTTATTATTCTTGATTCTAGTACTGGGAGTAAATAAATTTCTTCATGTCAGCTACTTGGTCCATGATAATTTGTGATGAAATCTTTCACAAAAAATGCAAATGGCTGCTATGGTAGTCTTATGAAGTTTTCTGCTGGGTCTGGATTCAAATCACAATCCTGAGATCTCAGCCTGCTGAGTAGCTAGGATTAGAGAGGCATAAGCTAACAGTGCCTGGTCAAAAGATTGTTTAAAAAAGAAATTTAGTAACATTTCTCAGGCCCTAATTGTAATTGATTTTTCATTTGCTTCTTTACTGTTTTTTGGTTTGTTTTTGTTTGCCTCTTTGTAAAAGTCTTCGTGTGAAAAGGTCTTTATATAGAATCCCTGGTTTACTAAAGTGTTCTTTGGCTAAGGCTGGCAAATATCAGCAACAGCTAGTTGACTTCTCTAATATACCCTCCTGCCTCCTGACCTCAGTCTGCCTTATCTTTCTTATTTCATGTTTTTATGAATTTATATCAAACATTTCTTTTACTCATTTATCCCCACTCCAGATTTTTTTCTCTATGGCTCTTTTAAGACTTCAAAATTCTGCATCCAACCTGGCAATGATCCACTTTTCCAGACAATTGTACAATTTAAATCTTGGAGCCACACTGATAAGATCTACAATTAAATTTATTTCTATACTCAACATCATAAGCTAATCACTGAAGAATTTAGAGTTATAATACATAATTTGACTCATAAAAACAAATATACATTCTCATCATATTCCTAGATATGCTAAACCACAGGATGACAAAAACTACACTAGTTACTACAATAGTTATTATTTCAGGCACAGAAAGGCCTGAAAATAGGTCAAGTTTCCTGAAAGCTATACTCAATTTACTACAATCAAATTCAATTGGAGCCTGGAGATGGTGCCCCATTCCTGTAATCCTACCTACTAATAAGGCTGAGATCTGAGGATTGCAGTTTAAAACTAGCCCAAGTAAAAAAATCCATGAAATACTTATTTCCAGTTAACCAACACCAAAACAACAATAACAAACAGAAGGGGAGAAGCTGTGGTTAAAAAGGTAGAGCCTTAGCAAAAAATAAAAAAACAAAAAAACAAAAAACAAAAAAACACACAAAACAACAACAACCACCACCGCCTCTGGGACATCGCAATCCACTAGTAAGCATATCCATTATCCTCATAATAATTAGAGACCTAAAGTTTTCTCAGGGGGTTATATGCACTGGACTCTGTTCTACAGAGTACCATAGCAAAATATTGTGGAGAAGTCTCCTCTCTTGGAAGGTAAGGACATGTTTTCAGGTGTTTTAGTAATTTTGTCCCGATGATCTTCAAACAGCAAACATTTTTTTATGTGGAAAAAAATAGAGAGAACATTCTCTAGTAAGTTATTGAAAAGAACATTATCAAGAACTGCTGACAAGCATAATAGTAAATTTTCAGTAAATAAATATTTGAGTACATGTTTGACAACTAAATGAGCATTTCACAATATTTGAAGACAACTGTAGTAGGAGTCCTTAAACAAAATATTATCAAAAGTGCCCTAGAAATAATTGATCTTAGAAGTAGATTGCTAAGTACAACCTTCTGATCAACCAGCAGGGTTACAGGAAAAGAGAACATTAGGCCTTAGGCCCACATAAAAACTCAGAAATCATTTGGTCTGGCCCTGTCAAGACTATTTTCAAGTGAGCCAATAAATATAGGAGTTTTTTCACTACAATATGAGTTTATATTATAAGTGTTATATAATAAGGTAAATTTTGAAAGACAATCAAGGAATGCTGAAAAAAGGTTCACATCAAGATTCCATGCAATTATGCTGGAATTTCCATATCATTTGTTATTTTAATCATTGTCATCATTCCCTATAGATCCTTAGTTGAAACCCAAATAGATGTCCATTTTCTTCTTTCCTTTACTCTTTTTTTATAATTATTGATTTATAAATAACTATCTTAATTTCACTCATAGATTTCGTAGATAGTAATGACTTTTTTTAATCTTCCAGAGCTCATGCTATGTATCATTAGGTACAAATGGTAAAAATAAAATCTCTACATGATTTTCCACTAAGTAACTAATAGTATAGCAAATTACATCCATGTCATTTGTATTTATATCTAATTTGTCCACCTTTGGAATCTGTGCAAATTAAAGGGGAATATTATTTACTACTCTGTTATAGTATACTCCGAATAATTTTCCATTTTTCATTTTGACGTCTCTACTTACTTGTATCTACAAATTGCTTATAAATCTAAAATTTGTGTACTATAAACACATCATGTGTATATAAATATAAACAATCTTATGTATGTGTATAAAATATATCTTTCATCTCTGTATGTATCTCTCTAAATTCAAGGAATTTTGTATTTTTCTCTGATGTTTGTTACATTTAGTATAGAAGTTTTCAACTTTCTATTAAAATTATTACCAAGTATTGTTTGAGTTTTGATATTGTGGTAGATTGCAATTTGAAGTTAAAGTTCATATATTCCTTTCTAGTACGTGTAAGTACAATATTATTCTATTTCATTCCATTTTATTTTACTTACTGACTGACTTATTTATATTTTTAGTACTAGGGATTGATAGGGTATTAAATACAGCTTGAGTTATGTTCAAAACATGTTTTCTATCTTTTGTTTTTGAGATGAGGTCTTTTTGTTCTGGTCGGCCTTGAGTTTTTGATTTTCCTGTTTCATCTCCTAAGTAGATGATATTGCAAGCATGTATCATCACGCTTACCTATTATGAATTACATGCTTACATATTATGAATGTTTATTCTGTAATTCCTAAATTCACTTAGGATTTAGGATTTTCATTACAAATAAATATTAGGGATAAATAAACACCATTTTATCTCTTTTAGTCCAAATAATGCTTAGTGTTTCTTTTGGTTTTGTTACTGTGCTGGGTATGGCTTCCAGTTGCATATTAAATCACCATTGGTTCCTTATGAGAGTAATCATTCCATCCTCCAGCAATGAGCATCCTCTTTCTATTTGGTAAACTTCTGGATCAATTCGAGAACTCTGAAAAGCCTGAAGTAATGCAGCTTAGACAAATAAAAGAATTGTTGAGTAAAATACATGGGAATGCCAGAACCATGAAAATCCATGCATAGGCTTTATTTTCTACCCTCCAGTGCCTCCTCAGCCTCTCATAAACTAGCCATCATTTATCTCTCCTTCCTGATAATCATGATGCTCTCAAGGTAATGAATTACTATTTATGAACTGTATCTGCATAGACAAAGATCTTAATAGTCTGTCATAAAACCACTGAAAAAAAACTCAAAAGTAAACAGCTCTTGGTGAAAAAAATCTAAATAAATATTGGTTTCTTCTGTTTCATGTCAATGTAAACTGATTCTTATATTTTTATTCTGATCAAAGTGATTCAATTGCCAAATCACTGTTTTATCATGTCCTTAAAGCTTTTAATTATCTGTAGGAGTGTTCTCAAATGTAGTGCTGCAGTATTTGGGGCTATTCCTGGATGTGCAAATATGTGCCTGAAGACATTTCTTAGAATTTCCTCTTTGCACTGGGGTCTAGTGGGTGAACTAACCACAAAAGGAACCACCATCTTTGCACCATTAGCTCAATTAGCCCAAGAAGCAGTAGTGTCCACACTTTCATACCAAGAGAGTATAATTTTGTCTTACTATATTTACCCAGAGTAGGAGATCATATCTGAAATTTCTATGTAAAGTTATGAACTATTTTCTTTGTATTCTTCTCTCAATGATGCTATGTTTGGGTCACTCCACTTTACAAACACATCTATGTAAATTAGATTGTCAATACATAGGGGAAACAATTGAGAGGATAAAGTTGAATCACTATAAACTAAATGTTTTTTTTTTGTCTTCTTCCATAATAATAAGGTATCGTGCTGCCAAACCATTCTCAAAATGTCATAATATATACTTTCTTTGCTGTGAAGTCATCTCATTGAATGTCTATCAATATTATTCCTGGAACACAGCCACTTACTCAGCTAATAAGTTCTCACTCTTAAAACTGGCTTAGTTCCAAATCATGAGCAAGAAGTATGTCTGTTTCCTAGAGCCATCTGTTCTTCTAACCTTTCCTCACTTGCCTAATGTGCAATAAACATTACCCTTAATACTTTTCTTCTTTGGACATCATGCACTACTTATCTCCTATGGGCTATTTCTATAAACATGGACTTCGATGTTTTGAAGGGAAGGTTCTGGGCTCATTATGTCCATTTTATCACTTATTTCTTTACTATCTGTCAGGCACTTCTATTTTACTCAGCATGACTAATACTTTCTCCAGTTTTCTAGGAAATAGAACAGTAGCATGTTTGTCACTGTCATTTGGGTCCTGGCCTGTTCTAAGTGACCACCATGTCCTAAGAAAATGGCCTGCAAGTGTTGCAACTTTATGTCATAGATATCTTGACCATAAGTTCTCAAAATTCAATCTTAGGTTACTCTTCTGGATTATGAGATATGTTCTAGACATTTCTTAAGCTCCATAAAGTGTGAACACTTTCACACTTATTAAGGCTGAGTAAGTAGCGTACACTAGAATTTTCCTTTGTCTTTCAACCTAGAAGCAGGAGAGATGTAAGATTACCTCCTTTGGGGTATACTTGTTTTGAGGGGAAAAAGCATGATTCACTTTCCTATATATTTTTGCAACTGAAATGTGCAGTTTCTTGGCCACTCTTGGTTTCTGAAAACTGAAGGATTTTAGACACAATTTTTTAAAAGATTTCAATTTTATTGTCAAGGTGATATACAAAAGAGTTACAGTTGCATAATAAGTTAGTGATTATATTTCTTGTCTAACTTGATACTCCTTCCCTCATTTTTCTCCCTCTTTTCCACCCTTCCAAGTCCCCCCTAAGTTGTACAGATCATTTCCAACATATTTTCTTGTGAGTATAGCTGTTGTCTTTTGTCTCACCATTTTGTTGTTCCCCTTCCCATCCCTAATGCAGATAAATGTATATAAAATTCATATGGTACCAAAATTGAATGCAACAACAACAGGATAAACCATAGGGAAAAAAAACAGAAAAGAAAAAAGAGATCACGTAGTATGTTGAGAACAACAACAAGAAAGTCCAACACATGTTCATCATGAATGAACCAGAATTTCATTCAAAAACCATGTTTTATTTTAATAAAACGTGGAAAACTTGTAAGGAAATTTGTAAGAAAAATTAATAACTAAGTATAAAATCCATGGATAAAAATTCTCCAAAGAGAAGAGGAGGTCCTTTCATGTGTGATTAATGAAATTATTTGAGTAGAGTTGCTAGAAACGAAGCTGTTCTCCAAATTGCCATGTTCAATTGGTGTCAGATGAAACTTGTAGTTTTTTAACACCTATAGTTTTTATCTGTTTCTTGAGCTCTTTTCACCAGACATGTAATGCAAAACAACTCATTCTGACTATACATTTAAAAGGTAAAATTTAATTGATAATGTCAACCTATCCCTTTCAATTTTCTATGATTTCCTGAGTCTCTGAGAATCAAAATCCAACTACAATCTAAGTACAATTTACTTTATAACATAACACTTGTCTAATTATGCTTCCATAAGAAACTTATCTGACAAGTACTAGTGACTCATTCCTGTATACCTAGCAACTCAAAAGGCTGTGATCTGAGGATTGCAGTTCAGAGCCAGCCAGGGAAAGAAAGTTGATGGGACTTTTATCTCCAAATAGCCAACCAAAAGCCAGAAATGGAGATGTGTGCCAAGTAGTAGAGTGTGAGTCTACAGCAAAAAAGCGCAGGGACAATATCCAGGCACTTAGTTCAAGTCCCAAGACCAACACTAAAAATCTTTTTTATAAAGCTTTTTATAACCTGTAAATCTTCCTTTAATTTTTCATTTATTTGAAAGTCAAAAGAATATGGAAAATCAGCCCCATCTCCGGTCTGATATTTTGGTGATTAAGTAGAGCTCAACTTGTTTTCTTTTTTGCCTAGGTTTGCTTCAAACTATGATCTATGGTCTTCTATACCTCAGCCTCCTGAGTAGGTAGTATAACAGTGTGAGGCATTGTCACCCAGAAACCTTTAACTTTTTATAAAGTCTTTGAGTTTTCTAGTTGCAATTTGACTATGCTTATTAGCATGGTAAATTAGTGAATGTGCAGAAATACCTAAACTCTACCAGTCAAATGGCCATGTGACAGACTTGGAAATTTAAGCAGTGCAAATCTGGAAGAGTCTTTCTTTCTGGCAAAGAAGGCTAGTATTTCAGCCCTTATAACCATTCCTACAGTTCCTTCTGTTCTGTTCTATGTCTAATCTTGTCATCCTCTTATTTATATAAGACTTTAACATTTGTATAATGAATTTCTTTTCTTCCAACAAAATCCAGGTTTGGTTTGCTAGTTTTTAATTAAGGAATACCAGCTGACAAATTGCAAGTGATAAATTTCATTCTGAGAAATGAATCCTCACTTTGAAGTATTTCTTAGCCAAAATGTTGAGGAGACATTCATGCATCTTCATGGGAAATACAGAAATACGTGGTGACATATCTAAACTATTTAGCATTTGTAAATGTGTGCAAACAGTTAATAATGTTAAGACTCATGTGTCCCAAGGTAAGAAGTGCAAAATAAAACTCTAGTGGTGTTAAGCACATATAAGGGATTTGTTCTAGTGATGACTTGTCAGTGTACTCAAACAAGAAAGCATGACTTTAGCTTTGAAGCCTTTAAGTTTTCGTTTCAGAGTATCAGATGGAAACACTCTGCGAGTATGAATTTTAATTGCTCCTTTTTGTCATAGTGGGTTTTCATTTTTTGATGCCAAACATTGATTCTCATAATAGGTATTCCCTGACTTTATGGAGATTTTTATTGTTCACATCTGCTTAGAAAATTCCAACCCATTTTCTAGATATCAATTCCAGAGAGTCTCATTTATTTATTTTGGCATGAGTTCTGTAAATTTATTTTATTTTTATTTAATTAACTTGTATATTCACTTAACAAATAAGAGTTGTATCTACAATCTATGACATGTTTTGAAATCCACATTGAGGAATGATTAAATATAACAAATAATATTACCTTATATATTGATTTATTTATTTTTACATCTTTTCACTTAGAGGCACTCTGAAATTAATTATAGATTAGTTTTCAGTTTAGAGTTGACTGATCAATTTCCATAAATACACTGATGTTGTCCTTTGTTTTTTTTTTTTTACAGAAATAACACAGAAAGGATCCTAGTTTATTTATTTGTTTTTTAGCATTTTGTCAGGTGTTACACAAGTTCTATGTAACAAAATTCAATTAAAGAAACTCTTGGACTCCCTAAGGTAGTGGCAGCCATTTTTACTATACTCTTACTAATCTTTCCTTGTAATTAATATTATTTTATGAGATATATCAATATTATCTAAATGTCTCATTCCTCATTAAACTATAAATTGCTGGGTTTCAAATTCAGGACTAACTCTTCTGTAAGTCCTTATTGCATGAGATATGATCTTCTTGCCAGTGTTCCATGTATGACCTCCCATCTTCCAAGTTCTCATAATATGCCCTCACCATTCTTGGAAGGCTCTAAGTGTTCTGAAACAGGGTATTTTAGGATCATTCTGTTTGTTTCTAGAATAGAAAATTATTCTAGCCAATGGTCAACGAATTCTCTGAGGAATTTATTGCCTTCTCTTAAAGAAACATCATATTTAGAAACAAAAAACTGGCCTCTAACCATTCTCATGATTCAAGATTTTACTGCTTTTGGGAACTTCCCAGTGAGAAACATTCATCTATAATGTAGATTCAATTATGTAAATTATAGATAAGGATAATAATAGGAAATCATTTTTAAGCCAAGGGCTAGATATTCTCATTATCCTGGATATTACTGTCCCAGGAAAATGCCAGTCTTCACCTAGATATATCTAGTGTAAAGATTCAAAGATATACACGTATAAAATATAATCTTCCAAATACACAAATATATAAGTATACACACACATATATACTTACTTAGATATTATTATACTATTACTTTCTACCATGTAGCATATATATATATATGTATATACATATATTAAACTTAAGTTCACACTGGTAATTTTAATATACAACAGGTTTTATTAAAGTTTTCTTATAACTATAAATCCTTTCTTTTATATTTAGAATTTTGATTTTCATTGTTTTCAGCATATTAAGCAGTTCTCATGTGTGTGATAAACTTCTGGCCACATGAGGATGCCTCTTTACACTTGTCCCTGATACCTGTTGAATTCTGCAGGACCTAAAACATGCAATGTATCTTCAACCATTATATATGTTTTTGGTGACTGTAATTTGTTCCATAGAGTTGATAAGGAAAGCTGAAATGGAATCCTGACGTAAGAGATCTTCTCTTTACAAAATGATCAGTTAGCTGATAAGCTACAAGTGGGCTTGGAAAACAAGCATTAGTAAATTAAGGACCTGCCACAGTACTGAAGGACCACATGCGTAAGTTGTGTCCCTAAGTCCTTCAGTTACTAATGCCATAAAATGTTAGCACCAAAGTTTGAAATAACAGTAGACTGAATAAGACATAACAGAAATCCCTTGGTTCCCAGGGTGGCACCATGGTCTACCAAAATGAACTTCAGAAATTATTTAGCAAACATAATGGATCTCATTCATTAATTTTAAAAAGTGACCCATGGGACAAATCTGAGCTACTGCCTATTTTTATACAATTTGTGAGCTTATAATGAAGTTTACCATTTTAAGATAATGTTTAGAAAAAGAAAGTTGTGAAGATAAGGGAAGGAAAATAGGTTAGAAATATCATTTGTAATCTACCAATCCTAAACTGTGTACTATATGGACTTTCACATACACACACACACACACACACACACACACACACACACACACAAGATAGCTAACCCTTCTAATAATTGTAGTATTGTTTATCCTGAAGGCTGGAATGTAGCTTAGGGATATAGGTATATATAGCATATATTAGACTCTGACTTAAATCTCCAATACATACACACAAACACACAATGATGTACATAAATAAATATGTATATTTATATTATAAAATCACAGGACCCACCTAGTGTTTATTTCCCAGCCACATGGTTTTATATTGTTAGAATTAGTAACAACCTAGTAAAACCTCAATATGTATATACTTTTCCCAGAAAGAAAAGGCAACTATAGAACAAGTAAGTCAAAGTTGTGAAAGAAGATTTATTCAAATATTAGCTATCGAAAGTGGTGCTGTGGCTCAAGTGGTAGAGCACTGGCCTTGAGCTGAAGAGCTCAAGGACAGCACTCAGTCACAGAGTTCAAGCCTCATGACCGACAAAAATAAATAAATAAATAAATTTTAAAAATTCAAATATTAGCTATCATTTATGTGTTCATCTGAAAAAAGTAGTCAACATAATAATGAAGGCACATGATAAATGTTGGCCAGTATTTTGATCCCTAAGATTCAAAAGTTTTAAAACTTCCCACTTAGAAAAATTTTAAATTAATTCTAGGATTCTAATAAATGAATTGATTTACAATGCATGCAAACAAGGAATTCTAATCATTTAAAAAATAATTCTTTAGATATATGTGTTAGTACTTGGATCTTAAAATCAAGGTATTTTGAAGAACCAGGAATGAAATTCATGTGGTTGGCATTACAAAACTCTAACAAGAGGTTTAAAGAATTTTGTTTGTGTATTGTCTGTTTTAGTGATAGTCATAGCTATCTAAGAAATTTTATGTGAAATATATGTCATTGATACTTTTTACATTTTGTCATTGAATTTTAAAATAAAATATATAACAAAATCTGGTGGAATTTTTTAGTATTTTCATTTACATGAATTTTCCAGTAATAAAAATCATATCTGTATGAAGAATAATGAAGGCACTTTCCCATTTTGCATCCTATTATTTCACAAAGAACAAACTTTTATACCAATTCTGCCAAGGTGAAGCCTCACAAAAGTACAGATTGAGAAGTTTGCCTTTACAGTTAGTAGCACACAACATAAAAGCACATGCTTCTTCCAGGGCACAGATATCATTCACTCTTACCTCTGGACTATCATTATTTAAACCTGAAGTGAAAGACTTTTCTTACCTTGTAATCTTCATAAACTTAGTAGCTGGACATCAGATACACCAGCCTTGAAGGCCCAAGTACTCTTTCAGTCATCACATAATAAAAATGTCACAAGAGGACTCTATTTACTTGACTTTGAAATAAATATGAGATTTTTCTTTCTTGGTATAGAAATTGCAAAATAAAACAAAAAATATTTTAATTGCATTGCTAATTACATAAGTCTCTGAAATCAATACATTATGTGCATTTTACATATGTATTTATGTACATATACATATAAAATTTAAATGATTAATTTTACTGTAAGTATTAAATAATGATATGAATTATATTAAATATTAGTGTAAAATGTTGTAGGAAAGGTCACACATTATTATATTTTGAAAAATGTAAGTATATTATTGTAAATATGACATATGCAAGGAAAGCAAACCACTTCTTAAATTTATGTGAATGCACTTTTCTTATGTTTAAAATTACTATGTCTATCACCTAAAGTTAGCTATTACAATTATTTTCACTAACACAATTGTATTATGAAGATTAATTTGCAAATTGAATTGCATCAGAATTAATTAAAGTGTAAGGAAGATGTACATGTTGTATAATGTCACAGTGAAAGCAAAGAACTCTAGACACAGGGTACCAAAAAACAGTTGGGAAAGTGAAGGAGAATAACAAAATAGTGAACAAAAGGTAAAGGGTGAACCACTGCAATAGCGATACTCACAGGACACTATATTGGAAATTCACTTTACAACTTGGGAGGGGGAGGAAGGAAGGGAAGGGAAGAGAAAATGAAGAGGGGGGTAATACTGTTAAAAAATGTATTTATTACCTTACTTATGCAACTTACTTATGTACATCACCTTTACAATAAAATTAAATTTTAAAAATCTCTAGGAAAATGAGTGGCTTCCCTATTTTAGCTTACAATGTTATTACACAACTTCTTAAATATAGGTAACTAAATTATGATACAGTATGAATTCATGTTCATAATTACAAGATAATATTATAAATTTGTCAGAAGTTTTAGTCTGAAAAGCCTAATTGTCCAATCTCAGTTTTGCCATGTACTAATTTAGAGGTTCTTGCCAAACTATAGGACTTCATTAATCTATCTTAGCCTTTCTCTATTGACACAGTATTCTATGTCTTGGGAGCTCTGTTGGCTGGTATTAATGCATGAGAAATATATTGTGAAGTAGAATAGCTTTGATACTTGTTAATAAATGTCATTGAACATTACAGATTTTTGAAACATTTATAAACACTGAGCAGAATTGCAGACTTTATCATTTTATATGAGCCAAACTTTTATTTATCATTAAAACTATAAAGCTATAGGAATATAAAATTGATAAGAATTATAGTAATGTCTGATCATGTAGCTTTTTAGATTATATAATGTTTTTCTTTGTAACTAATAAAATCATTTACAGATCTCTACATTATTCATGACTTGAAATTTTCTAAGAATTGAAAATATCTGTCTAGTATTTTAAGGACTGCAAAGAAGGAATTTGTAGTAAAAAGTTTATAAAACTATAGTTTCTTGAATTTTAGCTCAAGTATATTTTAATAAAATAGCTTGACTCCTAGCATTATCATAAGCCCTGGGGAAAAAATCTCTATAATTCCTGCATGTATCTTTTTATTATTTTATTTACTTTTATTATCTTTTTTACAGGCAAAACAAAAAATCATTCAGACAAATTAAAGAATGTATGAGCTTAGCAACAATGCATATCTAATACTGTTGACTGAACCAGCACCTTATTTGGTTATTTTCATTTTATTTTGAAAAATAGTAATGGCAAAATGAAATTCAAAACTGATTCTAAGGTTATCCGAGCATAAAATGATAAAAATCTAGAAACAATTTCATTGTTTTCTGAATTGGGATTTTTGCTTTCATTTAAAACATGTAAGATGTGTTTAAAATAAGTTAAAACTTTAACATGAATGCTATTGATTAACATATCTAACAAATAAATTCCACACACTATCATAAGATCTTTTAGTTACTGTGATGACAATATTTTCTTTCAGGTCATAGCAGTACATCATTAATACACTAGTAAATTAGTTTTTAGTAAGTGGTTATTATATTAAGGTAGAATTATCAACAGTGCCAGGTTTGTTCAGAAACAGATGGATATCTTTCAACATTTGTGGAATACAAAACATATTGAAATGGCTTCCTTGTAAGTTCAAATTAGTTTGATTATTTAGAATCAGTCAAAGATAAATGAAGATTTTTAAGAAACATACTTTACTAAAACTGCTAGTAGCCACTACTTTTTTGTAAATATAAGAAATAAAACAATAAATTAATTTAATTGATCTAGTGGGGTTGAGAGTCATGGGAGAGAACAATGAAATGTTTGACATTGAAAAAGATGAACTGTACTCATAAACTGACAGTTTAAGTTGGAAAAACCTTAATATTTAAGGAAAAATATATATGCTATGTATACATATATAATAAATCCATATATTATACATAGTATATGCATATACATTATATATATAACCTGATTGGAAAACTTTTCTTTTTACTTTTAACTTTTAACACTTGAGCAAAGATGTAGAAGTAGTTTTGAAAGGCACAAAGGTTTATTGATATGTTGAATTAAGGATTTAAAATAGATAAATACATTACAATACTTGGCTGAGTAATGCCTTGATATTTAATAAATAGACAAAATTCTGGAATGCATTGTTTGCTTTCTGTCTCCTTTCTCCCTCAATCATCCTCTACCCTCCCCCAAATTAAATATATATAAATCACATACATTTCTTGTTTTCTAAACTCATTCTTTATCAATATCCAATAGTTATTTGCACCATAGTAATTATTCTAGTACATTGGTACTTAAGACATTGTGATGTTAGATTTTTGTGTGTGTGTATCTGTGTGCATATGTGTATGTGTGTGTGTTTTTCTTAACTCATGCCTGTTACTAACCATTTGAGACATACATCAGTACAGCATTTTGCTAGTTGGAGATAGAATCTCTTGGCTTTGAATACTGATCATTTTACTTTTCTGAGTAACTAGTATTAAGGATGGGCATGAGCCATGCGCAGATATGTCATTTGATTTTTCTTAATCTCTTCAGAGGAAAGATTAGTATGAGATTTTTAAAGATATTTAAATATTTCTGTATTTATTTTAAGAAGCTCTACAAAGGGATTAAAATTCCATAAATAAAGTTATGAGTACAATGTCATCCATTCCTTCATTTTCTCCCACTTTCCCTTTCTGTCAGTACCCTCTGTTATGTAGTTCATTTCTTATATAATATACATTGAATATAATGAATATAATGATCACACTTGCTCACTCCATTCTTTGTGTCCCCTCTTTAGTCACTCCCCCCAAAATAATCCTATTTCCAATTCCAGGTAATCATTTTGATAAACAGTACATTAGTTGTTCTGAGCAGTTACATCGTTGGATTCTACCCCTAAGTACACCATCCCTTAGTCAGTTTGTTCAGCCCTATATAAGTTATCATGTGTATTTGTATTTTAGATCTAGCTTGTACTGTTTGTCTCTGTAAGGTTCACCAGAAAGGAAACTGCCACATGGTTCAAGCAGAAAGAGTTTATTGGAGGAGAGCAAACTTCCTGCATGCAAGAGATGGAGACAAAGGGGAAGAAGGGAGAGAGAGGCAGGGAGACTCAAGTTGTACTGTATTACATAGGGAAAGGCAGGGGGTGGGACCAGAGCGGATGTGGAAGTGAGGCCTGAGGAACATCTCACTGTCAGCTGGAGGCATGACCAGAGTGGTTCAGGAAATGACCTCAGCAGGTGAGGAAGTGACCTCAGAGCCTGGGATCCCTTGCTGACTCACAGCCAGGTGATAGACAGTCTAGTGATAACCAGTTTCAGTCAGGATAAGAGGAAGGAGTGAGGGGCTGCTCTCTGAAGTCTCTGAATCTGATTACATCATTGAACATGATTTGTTCTAAGTCCATCCATTTCCCTGAAAAATGACATAATATTATTCTTCATAATACATGAATACAGTTCCACTCTGTAAGCATCAAAGTTTTTTGATCCACTCATTCATTGCAGGGCATTTTGGCTGTTTTCCTAATTTAGCTGTAGAGAATAGTGCAACAATGAATATAAATGTCCAGGTGCCTTTAACATATCCTGACTTACAGTGCTTTGGGTAGATGCCTAAGAGAGGTATCACTGGATAGTAGGGTGATTATATATTTAGTGTTCTGAACAATCTCCAGTCTACCTTCCAGAGTGGTTGTACTGTGAGAAAAGACATCTTTTCTATTAAAGTAGGCAGAAGTAAGCAAGTTCCTACTTCGGCTTGATGGCTGATTATTATTATTCTGACAATATCAGAACAGAAATTAGAAGATGTGAGTAATTAAGAAACACTTCAAGTTGTTAAAAAAAAAGTAGCAGAGGGTGTGCCTAATTAAGACATCCTACCCCTCTTAAACTAGGAAATCCTGAGCAGACTGTGAACCTGAGTTTGGCCACTTTGAACAGAGGGGCAGGGCCTGCAGCCCACCTGCTCTATGTGTTTGCTTGCCAGATGTTTGTTTCATGGTGCACAGCAGAAGTAAACTTTGCCTTGCTAAGTTCCTTTCAACTTTGTGTCCTTAGTCCTACATGACACCCCAATATCCTGAGACCTTTGTAACAAAATGAGGGATTGTATGGGATTTTTCACTTCATTGGAGGAAATCCTGGAAGCTCATATTGAGGAGGAGAAAAATCTTGCTGCCCATTGCAGTGGCCTCTAGATCAGGCTAAACCAATATTTCTTCACAGCTGACAATGGACTCAGAATCAAAATTAAAACAGCAGCACAATAAAGAGACACAAGTAGAGAGACCCTGACAAAGGGACCTAAAACTGCAGTGACTAGGTAACTTTGTGTATGGTCCAAGACAAGAAAAATCAGCCTTATAAGTACTGTTTGAGTATTTTCAGGAGTTGTATGCATTTTCCAGATATAGGACAAGAGCAGAGTCCTGAACAATGGTTTCATATTCAAGCTATGGAAGGCAGAAACATAGTGGAAGGAGGGAGGAATCGAGCGGTGCAGGAAACCTCCAATAGGGAGGAGTTTGAGTACAAGAGGTGTGTATGAGAAATTCCAGGAAGGGTGGTTGAATCATAGGAAAACTCAGTCATGAGAATCTGCTGAAAAACGAGAATAACAATTCTAGGCCTAGGGAAAAAAAGAAAAGCAGAGCTAAGGAGATTCACTTGTTAGTCCCTTGGGGAGAATGTTAAATTCAGCATACTAATTAAAGTTGTGCTCTTTATCAAGACTGTTAGACAATTAAGACAATTGTCTTAATTATCTCTTCTTAGTAAAGATTGTTTGGTGTTGGCTTTTTTTTCATGTGTCTATTCTTAGTAGAGGTTATATTTGTTGTTGGCATTTTTCAGATGTATATAGGCTGTTCAGAACAGAAATATGGGTGCCACTGCCATGGCATGTACTTTCTTGGTCCTTATGGCTCTCTCTAAATGGACTTTGCTCCAGGAGGGGTTTTCATTTTATGCTGATAGTTGGAGCCCAAACAAGTCTATCTCCATTTTTAGAAAGATGGATCTTCCTAGTTTGAAAGTGAACTATGTCTTGGTTCCATCATTAGGGCCCCAAAAGAAAGGTGAACATTTCCAAATTGTGTTTTATGTACTATGTCTCTGTGTGGTTTCATACTTTAAGAAATAAAGGATCAGATTAAAGGGATGAGATACATTATGGGGAGGCAAGTGTCTAGCTATTATCTTTCAATTATTTATGGGCTCTGAAAAAGAATTTTAAAGTTGCCTCTTGGACTACATTTATTACCCCAAACATGATGAAACCACGTTTGTAGATCTTAGGCCCAAGTCATTGGAATTTTTTTTTTTGATCGTGGGGCCTGAACTCTGGGCCTGGGGACTGTCCCTCAGCTCTTCAGCTCAAGGCTAGTGCTCTACCACTTGAGCCATAGTGCCACTTCTGGCCTTTTCTGCTTATGTGGTGCTGAGGAATTGAACCCAGGGCCACATGCACGCGAGGTAAGCACTCTAACACTGAGCCACCTTCGCAGCCTCAAATCATAGGACTTTTAAATTTCAAGCCCATCAACTAATTTCTACATGCCTTGCCCCCAAAAAGTTAAAAAAAATTATGGATGATAGTACGTTAGTATATCTTTGGGGCACAGACCTTAGTTAGGTTAAGTGGGAACAACCAGATGCAGGGGTGAAAAGGTAAAGATAGCTAAAATATTTCCATGCAGGTTCAGAGTTGGTCAGAATAGACACCAGGTAGTCAAATAAGTGTCTCGAGAGTGTTCAGGTTGGGGCTTTGTTATAACAAGCATCATTTGTTCCTGACAGGTAGTTGGAGCCCCAACTACCTCTGTATTCCAACTACAACTGTATTCCAAGATGCCTTCAAAGTGAATAATTACCATACCTTACCAGGGCTTTACAGGCCTATAACAAAAGGCTGGAAGAAGACTGACGGATTCTAGAATACTAAAATTGAGACAATCTTATCAGAACTTTTTCCATAAGGCCAAGAGACCAGACGCACTCTCTTCTAGGGCAGGTATTAATCATGTGGTAGCTTCTTCAATATAATACAGGGAAAGTGACATAATGAATATGTATTGGTAGATGGTGTTAAATTAAGAGTTGTTGAGTTGGAGAGATTTACTAAAAACTGGTCTGTGCAATCTTGTGTGTTGTTGTCACTCAACCAGTCTTTAAACACCTTAAAAGGGAAAGAGGGAACAACGTACTGGAATCTAAATGTATATATTCGATATGATATAAATCTTTGAGAAATATGGGTCAAAATGGATTAAGTAATAGCAATGGGCAGGATTTAGCACTTAAGGAAATAATTATCCAGATTTTGGGAAAAATCATTATGCTTCTGAAAATATTGTGATAGTTTGTATCCCAGGGCATCAATTAGGGAACTTTCTTGAAATGCAGGGAAATTATTTGGCTGATCAAGCTACCAATAAAGTGGCATTTCATCCGGAGATGGGATTGTTTTATTGTACCCTTGTTGTACAGGCTACACCTTGCCTCCTGTCTTCACTACTCAGGAAAATTCTCCATTCAGGGAAATGGGTGCCTCCTAGAATCAAGAAAGAAAATGGCTACTTCTATATGGAAGGAAAATACATTCTAAACCTGTGTTGGGAAGCCATTTAAAGCAAAAGCTGTGTGTAAAACTATTCTCTGAATGAATGTGTGCCTACAACTTTATACTCTAGCAAATCAGGTGGTAGAAGGCTGTTAACCTGAAAAGTAAGCCTTGAGGGGACCACTTCTAGGGCAAAAAATGTTTAAGGTCTTTACAAAGCACTCAGATTGGTTCATGCTACCCTACCAGTCTCCCCTCTTTTAAAAAACAAGGATTAGTTCCTATGTTTTTATCTCTGCAGTCTTATCATCCATCTAGACAACAAGGACTGCTGGCCCAAACTCCACACCTCAAGTTCCCTGAATACTAATCCAAGCTTGGAGATTCTGTATCCCAATCAAGACATGGAAGGAAAAATAAAAAACAAAATCACTTGAACTAATCTGGGAGAGACCTTATCAAGTGCTACTCACCCCTCAAAGGGAAGTACATACTAGACAAAATGAATAAACTTGCTGTGTTTGAGTAAAATGAGCCACCAAGGGAAGATGGTGGCCTATGTCATACAGTCTTGGAGATACCAAATGATTTTTCAAAGACTGGCATGTTTCTCACTATGTCTCTTTCACCAGAAGAGCTGTTTTAAGACCATTAGTATTCCAAAAACATCCTCTCATGTAACTATCCAATTCTATGCATGTGCTATTGCTTTCTGTGATTACTGGGAAAGACAGAGGGATTTCAAACAACATTATCTTTAAGAATGAGTTTAAAGTCTCAGAGGCCAATTATCTGTCCTGTTATGGTTGAGTAATATATGGAATGGTTATGCAATAGTCAATTGTAAAAAGTAGGTAAACATAGGAACAATGTAACCCTCTGGTTATGTTTATAGATCTATAACTCTCTATATTCATATCTATACCATATCTATAACTATCTATAACTGTGTGACTGAGGATCCTTCTGTATTTAGGTATTATGGGTGAGGAATTTCTCTTACTGGTCTTCCCAATCTGATAGGAAAATTCTGTTTAGAATTAATACAGCCTATTATTATAGGGCCCTTAGATATCCTAGTTCCAATATTGCCTTCTAGGCCTCCAGACAATCATTTTGAGGTCATTGTAGTGGCAGTAAAATATTTCAAGGCAAGTCACAGCCATTGACACTGTGTATGAAGAAACTAATGCCTGGTTGAAATGGATAATACATTCAGTTGACACTTCAAATAAAAGTGATTATTACACAGGTAGACCTGTGTCAGATTCTTATCTTCCCCTTTGGGATGGACCATGGATCTTGCTGGCCTGACATTCATGAGAGCCCTCTTCCAAGACAAAGTGGAGTTGGGTAACAGGTCTTGAAGGACAGTGTTACTATTGTTTCCCATGATTAATCCTCCTTAATAGGTTTTGTCAGCAACTCATAATTGCAACTTCATCCAGTTTCTAAATGCCTTTCTAGGCAGTATGGGAAAATCATAGTTCCTGGGAAGTGTATTTGGGTACAAAGAAGCCCAGCTTTTAAGGAGATAGGAACGCATCTGCTTTCACCATTGCTAGAGTCGATAGTTGGTATTATGGGGGACTTTTGTTGGAGGCTTCCCTGATCAAATGGAGTAGAACATGTACTTTGGTTCAGTTCACTATCTCCTTCAAAAACCAAGTCCTCTTCAACAAAGTATAGACAAGACCTCAAAGTATCAATCAGGACCTCAACTGTGGTGGGTCTTTTGACATCTGGGTTTACATTGATGCTATCTGGGTCTGAAAAGGCATTCCTGATGAATCTTAGAACCAAATAGCCACTAAAATTGAATAAGAACCATTTTGATGGTCCATTATTAAGAAAGTGGGTCAATATATTTATCATAAACAACATGTTTGTCGTTATAGTGGGAAGGGAATAAAGGAAATTGTAGAACAATTTAGTCCCACTAGCAATCTGGCATGGGAAAATAAGGTAGCTCCTGATATGATTGTGACATGAAAAGGGTAAAATAAAACGGATTTTGTGTGTCTTGAATGAAGGTGAGTTTGTACCTTCATTCCAAAAACACATCCTTTTATCCCTTTAAAATTTTGGTAGATGAGAACATTAACTAAAAATTTAGAGGTGAATGCCTTCATCACTAGCTGACTAGAAAATGGAGGAGATCATTTCACTTAGCATCATCTTTTTTTAATTTTATTTTTTACTTTTTAAAATTTTTTGGGGGAGGGGGTTCAGTCATGGAGCCTGAACTCTGGGCCTGGGGACTGTATCTCAGCTCTTCAGCTCAAGGCTAGTGCTCTACCACTTGAGCCACATTGCCACTTCTGGCTTTTTTCTTTTTGCTTATGTGGTGCTGAGGAATCAAACCCAGGGCCTCATGCATGCAAGGCAAGCACTCTACCACTGAGTCACCTTCCCAGCCCCTTAGCATCATCTTATATGGTCATATTTACATAGCTATTGAGCTATTCTCCTCATCTGCTAAGATTATCCTAGATCTATAGAAATTTTTGCAAATAAGGGAAACCATGGGACCTATCCCATGGATTACTTCACTTAATATGATTTTAAGTCTTCCCATTTCCTTGAAAATGGAGAGGTATCACAGGAGGTGTTTCTTTGTGGCTGTTGTTTTTAATGTACTATGTAATTTTTTTTGTTTCTTTTGTAAGTTCTTCCCCCCTATGGTATATCCTCTGTTGTCATTGTATTTGACTTTGGTATCCTGGTATTGTATATTCATTTATTTACATTAGGGAAGGGAAAGGGAACAACAAATGGTGAGATAAAAGACAAGGGTGGAACCAATGCAACAGTGATATACACAAGACAATATTTTGAAAATGGTCAATACAACGGAGTATGGGGAGAAAAAGTAGAGAAAAATGAGGGAATGTGTAATGTTTGACAAGAAATGTACTTATTTCCTTACTTATGTAAGTGTATTCCTTCTATATATTACCTTGAGAACAACAACAAAAAAAGAAAATGGAAGAGAATGTTGACCTCAATTCTAATGTAATTGTAATTGGGAAAAGGGTTTTAATTGGGAGTTATGGGACTAATTCATACAAGGACTAATTCATAGCTACATAGTGAAGTAAGGAGGCTGAGTCTAAATAATTTCTTAAAGCTATGCTGATGACTCTTGCTGGGTGGAGTGAGTTTTACAACCAGTACTAAAAAACCTACGAGTGAGAGAAGCCATTCATAGAATGCAGATGCCTAGCTCAAGTTAAGCTAGGAGTGCTCTGCTTCAGAGAAATGCACATATCATAGCCTTAGGAAAGCTTTGCATATGGAGAAGGTTCTGATTCTGCCTTGATTAGGATAGGTAGAAAAGAAAATTAATTACTAAAAGCTATGTTTCCGTGCGTGGTCAAAAATCATTGTTGTGAATGTTTAATGAAATTTTCTTGGTTTGACCTTCAAGGATTTAGGGAATTCTTACTGCTCTTTATACTTATGCTTCATGAACAGTAAAATACTGAAGCACATACAAAAACTAAGGGTTGATTGACAGAATTTCCTGCTTCTGAAGTTTCCTAAGTAGATTGCATATAACTCTCATTCCTCTCCTTGATGTTAGAGAAATTAGTGAATTTAGAAAAGCAATATTTAATCTGTGAAAAGTTAAAGAAAAATCTTCAAAATAAAAAGAAGTTAATATAAAATATATCTATAAAATAGCTTATCAAAAGCTCTAGTCAATATTTAAAGTTACATTTAAATTTTAATTGAGCTCTATTTATTTCCATATTTCCTTTGTCAATAAATCTCTAGTAATAAATAATCCTCTATTTCCATTAAAGCCAAGCAAATAAAGTAAAAATTGTATCATTTAATTATTCTTTGTTTTATTTCTGAACTTAATCAAAATTAACTTTAGAAAAAGCACCATCATTTTTTGGGGACTTCATCAGAAGCTAGGAACCTATCTGTGCTAGTTTGAAAGACTGAACTATAAATTAAAAGAGTGGAGTTAGGGATGTCCACAGCCTGTTATTGACACTGTGTCCTGCAGTCTGTTTTCTACTGTTCACATTGGATCATATAGCTATGCAATTTGTTTCTAGGGCTGTGATTTGAATATGAGGCTTTAAACAGATTACTGATCATGGAATCCATGTTCTGAAGAAGATGGATATTTAAACTTGTGCTCTGTGTCTGAACTTAACAACTCATGGGCTTCATCAAAGTCTGCTTTGGTTAAAAGAACAAGCAAGTTGAGAGAGACAATGAGTGTCAATAAAGACAGAAACAGTTGCCTGATGAGCAGTTAGGGACAGAGAGTAATGATATTCCTACACCTGAGATGTCCTAATCTTAATCATGGAGTATTTACATGATGTTTTGTGTAATTTGGAAAAATAATTTGTATAGAAAATAAAGTTATTGAAACCTCTTAGGCCTTTTTGTGCTAAACAGTGCTTACAGGATCTACATTAAAGACACTGAGTTTCAGAGACAGCTAGAAAGCATTGTCAGTGTTCCCTCTAAAATGTCAGCAACTGACATCTATGTGATATATGTCATCTGCTGTAGATTAAGTCCAGGTATATTTTAGATATGAGACCCTTGTCCATTGTATGGCTAGTGAAGATCTTCTCCCAATCTTTAGGCTTTCTATTACTGTTGCTAGCTATGTCCTTTGCCATGCAGAACCTCTGCAATTTCATGCAATCCCATTTGTCCAACCTTTCTTTGATTTGTTGGGTTTCTGGTTCTCTAGTAAAGAAAAGTTCGGCCTGTGCCAAGGAGACCTAGTGTTTCTCTATTCCATCCTGTAATGTTTTCAGCGTGCCTGCTTTTACTTCCAGGTCTTTGATCCCTTTGGAGTTGATTCTGGTACAGGGTGATATATAAGGATCTAGCTTTAGTTTTCTACAAGTGATTAACCAATTTTGCCAGCACCATTTACTGAAGAGGCTGTCTTTCTTCCATTCTATTTTTTTTGCTCCCTTATTAAAGATTAGATAGTTATAGGTCTATGGGTTCATTTCTGGGTCTTCAATTCTATTCCATTAGTGCTCAGGTCTGTTCTTGTGCCAGTACTAAGCTGTTTTGATTACTATGGCTGTGTAGTAGAGTTTGAAACTTGGTATTGATATTCCTCCAGCACTATTCTTTCTATTAAGGATTGTTTTTGCCATTTGGGGTCTTTTATTGTTCCATATGAATTTTTGCATTTCCTCTTAAAATATACCTGGAACTCAAAATAATTAAACCCCCCAACAACAAATCCTCAAAGAAACAACTGCCCAATAAATAAGTGGGCTAAAGTCTTAAAGAGAAACTTCTCTGAAGAGGAAAGAAGAATGGCCAATAAGCACATGAAAGAATGCTCAACCTCCCTAGCCATAAAAGAAATGCAAATCAAAACAACATTGAGATACCACCTCACCCCAGTTAGAATGGCTATAATCAAGAACTCTAATAACAACAGATGCTGGAGGGGATGTGCACAGAGGGAAACCCTACTGCACTGTTGGTGGGAGTGTAAACAGATGCCCCTCAATAAATGAATGGATCAAGAAAATGTGGTATATATACAATGGAATTCTGTGCCTCCATCAGAAAGAATGACATTGCCCCATTTTTTAGGAAATAGAAAGACTTGGAAAAAATCATATTAAGTAAGCTAGGTCCAAAGAAACATAGGTCCCATGGTTTCCCTTATTTGCAATAACTAGAATATGTCTGAGACAAGCAGAAACGGTCAGATAAGTTGATGTTAAGGACTCAAATCTTTTTTCTTTCTTGCTATGTTTCTAACATATATATATATATATATATATGATTTCTTTTTTGCTTTGTATGTCCCTCCCCCACAATATAACCCTTGTTTTCACTGTATTTGATGTTGGTATAATTTGGGGAGGGGAAAGGAAAATACAAATTGTTTAAATAGGGATACGGGTGGACCCATTGCAACAATGAGATATACAAGACGTTATGTAGAAAAATGAATTTACAACTTGTGCACCGAGGTTGGGGGGGGAAGTGGGCACGGGGGTGGGGAGATGGGGAAGGTATGGGAAGGGGAAAAAAAGGAGGAGGCAACAATGCTTAATAAGAAATGTACTTATTACCTTGCTCATGTAATT
Organism: Dipodomys ordii; assembly: GCF_000151885.1. Classification (NCBI taxonomy): domain Eukaryota; kingdom Metazoa; phylum Chordata; class Mammalia; order Rodentia; family Heteromyidae; genus Dipodomys; species Dipodomys ordii. The sequence goes on from NW_012267361.1 coordinate 868,788, forward strand.
GTAACCCCTCTGTACGGTATTTTCACAATAAAAAGTAAACAAATTAAAAAAATTTTAAAAATGTAAAAAAAACTTAAGTTCTCTCAATATTTAGCTTTATTTCAATGATAGATGAGATAGACTAGCTAACTTTTGTTTATATAATTTTCCACTGGCTTAAATACGTGTCTTAACAAGAATTTCAATTTGGCTCTGTTTTTTAAAATTAAAAAAGCTTCAACAATAAGCTCTGTTTTCTGCTGAAATATACTGATTTCTGTAACATAGTATATTATATTGAAAACCAACTTTTATTATTAAAATTTTTTCTGAATTTTTAATTTAAATTATTAATTTTTCTGATAATTAAATAGAATTTTTGCAAGTATCAAAATTGGAATGGGCCAGTGAACTATCATTCTATCCAGGATATAAAAAGGAAAGAAAGTTTTGTAATGTAAATTAGAAATAGAAACAAAGTAAAAGGCAATAGTCTACTTAAGTCAGAGGAAGAGAGATATCTAAGATCTCTTAAAAGAAATACTAAATTGTTAGGAGAGAGAGAAATCAAGTCTACAGCTCTATCTTCATAACAAAAGTGTGTGGAACAATCAGATTTACAAGACGCTATGTTGAAAATGAACTTTACACTTTTTGTGGATAGGGAGGAGTTGGGGAGTTATAGAGGGAAGGGATGTTAGGGGAAAACAAAGGAGGGGTTAGCAATGCTAGTTAGGAAATGTACTCATTACCTTACTCCTGTAACTGTAACCCTTCTCTAGGGTATCTTTATAATAAAATTATATATTTAAAAAAAGTGTGTGGAACATTTAGAAATAGAGATAATACCACTTTTTTATGTGCATGGTGGTTATGCTACAGGTGGTGATTTGTGTCCTTTGGAAGTTAGAAAATCAATCTAAGTGAACACATTGTGTCCTTTGACATTAGAAAACTTACCTAAGTCTACGCATTATTTGTTGAAGGGAACTCTCTAAATGATGAATACTGGTTATTGGTTCAAAGTATTTCATAGTAAGTTTCAAAGTTCTAAATATTGCATTGAAGGAAGCTATGGAAATGTTAATTCTCAGGATGAGAGAAATTGCTTGCTTAGGGTAAGGGCTAAGAAACTAGCATGCAACTGCTCACATAGATTAACAAGAGGTACATGAAATACATGGTTCAGAAGAAAAGAAAAGGAAGTTGTGAACATTCCAGACAAAAATTAAAGGAGCTTGAATAATCACTTCTACTCTTTGCCAACATGATAGATTTCTAAACTTTGCCAATAAGGCAGCTATGATTCATTGGCAGACATTGCACATGACTGTTGTAAAATTAGCTCTTTGCTGACAGATTTATCAAAACAAGTTTAAGTTCATGAAGGTTGCATATTCTTAGCAATGCTTCTCTGTTTTTTGTCTTGTTGATGAGCTTGAGACAAAACTTTTACTTCTCACAGACAACCTTGAATTTCCCTGGCCCCCCAAATGTGGTCAACAGCACAATTTATAAATATTTTAGAAACATAATTCCAATTAAACTGTTATTGGTTTGAAGATTGGGAAATAAATTGAATGCCCTTTAAATTTTTAAAGGTAAAAGAATGACACCGTTTCAGCTTTTATGTTCCTATTTTAAGATTTTACACATAAAATACACAGATGCTGGATATTTTACCAGTCTAACTACTACAAAATTAAGTGTTCACAATTGACACCATCCCTCTTACCATAGACTAAACTTGAGAAAGATGATTTTTCTTGGATTTCATATGAGTTAAGAATTTTAAAATTTGGGCTTTCTCTCAAAAGGGAAGATAATTTAATTTTGAACTTGAATTGCTTCTGAGATGCTGTGTAATATAATTTTATATGGTAGGTAACATTGCATATTAAGCAAGAACCAATCTCTTTATCTATTGGCTGCATTCAGATTCCAGATCTACCACTTTCTAGTTGTGAAAGCTTGAAGAGGTTGCCTAGTCATCTACAAAACTGAGATGTTCATGGATGCAAATTCATGGAACTGTCATAAAATTAAACTATCAGAGTATTGGTGGTTTCTGCCTATAATCTTAGGTTCCCAGAAAGTGGAGATCAGATCATGGTTCAAAGCCAGTCTGCAAAGAACAGTGTGTTATATTCTACCTCTAGAAAGACTAGCAAAAAGCTGAGCTACAGGTGTGGCTCAAGGGGTAGAGTCAAAGCCAAACAAGCTGGTGGCCCTGAATTTAAGGACTCTTATAAGCAAAATAAATAAAATGATATTACTTGAAAACTACTTTGAATATTGCCTGGCACATGTTCAGTACTCTTTAGAGACTTCTTATTACTAGCACCCTTAATATTTGATCTTTCATCCTTTTCCTAGACTTTAATAATAATAAAAATATTTGACCAATCAAAGTTTCAACTTTATAACTCTGTTCTATGGTTAATGGAATCTTCTTATAATTGATTTCTTTTTTGTACTTTTTTATTGTAAAAATGCTGTACAGAGGGGTTACAGTTACATGAGCAAGGTAATAATGAGTACATTTCCTATTGAGCATTGTTGCCTCCTCCTTTGTTTTCCACCTATCACCCCTTCCCTCCCACCTCCATAACTAACCCCCGCCCCAAGTTGTAAAGTTCGTTTGTAACACAGAACATAGTGTTTTGTACATCTCCTTGTTACAATGGGTCAACCAGTCTCCTTATTTAAGCATTTTATTTCTTTTTCTTTTCTGTTTTTTGTTTTTTTCCAGAAACTGGGATTTGAACTCAGGATCTAAACTTTGTCCCTGAGCTTTTTGCTTAAGGCTAGCACTCTGCCACTTGAGCAATAGCTCCACTTTAGCTTGATGGTAGTTAATTGGAGACAAGAGTTTTTATCATCAGCTTTCTTGCCCAGGGTGGCTTATAATTTTGATCCTCAGATCTCAGCCTCTTGACTAACTCTGATGACCAGTTTGAACCTCTGACTCTGAGCTTACATCTGCTTTCATAATAAACATAATTGTAAATGCGTTATTTCAAATTCCATATATAATTAAATGCAAGTATGCAGGAATTTGATTGCGTGTAAGATGTACTAACAAATGTGGTTTAATGACAATTTTGTAACCTTTGCTACTTACTTACTGTTGCATATATTCACCTTATGGCATGAACAATTCATCATTATTTTGTTATTTGTATGGCTTACAGTTATGACAACAAAATCTCCATTTTCCTGAAATGAAAAGATCTGTAGTGATTGCTCAGCCTTTTACTCATAGCAATTTGCTTGTTAAAGTCTCTAATCCCAACGACACATATTTTTAAACTTTTTATTTTTGTCGGTCGTGGGGCTTGAACTCTGGGCTCGGACACTGTCCTTGTGCTCTTTAGCTAAGGCCAGAGCTCTACAGCTTGAGCCACAGTGCCACTTCCGGTTTTCTAGTGGTCTATTGGAGTAAGATTCTCACTTATGTTCCTGCCCCTGCTGGCTTTGAACGGTGATCCTCAGATCTCAGTCTCCTGAATAGCTAGAATTTCAGGCTTGAGCCACCGGCGCCTGGCTGACACATGTTTCTTTAAACAGAATAAATGCTTTATGTAGATTCCAAAGAGCAACTTTTCCCACACATCAACACAGACTTATTTTTATAGACTTATTTAATGTCTTTACCATTTGATAACCTACCTATGGTATCTTATCTATATTATATCCCAAGATATTCCATTGTCTTCCAAATTTAAAATGGCTATATGCTTTCCTAATTAAGGGGCTATGATACACACAGCTTATAATACTAAAATCAAAGTTCTGTAGAGGGTGAGTTTTTGTGTAATTCATAATCAGTTGACCCTGAAATCAAAAATACTTGATTTCAAATCTTAAATTAGTAGTTCCTCATGTTGAAGAATCAGTCTAATAATTAATACTAAAGCTGAATAATCATTCATGTTAATATTTTCAGACTAACGACTCAAAGCTGTAATAGCTTGAGCTAATTTTCATTTCCAAAATAATTTAATTATTTATTTATAATTTGAATTTAGCTTGGGAGAATCAAATATGAGTTTTGCTGATTAATGATCAAATTATAAAATGATATTTTTATTGTTCTCCCAAACAATATTGAGTCATTATTGTAGGATTTCACATTATTTAGTTCTTTTCATGAAGATTCATAATGTATTACCTTTGTAAATAATTCTGTGAAGTATAATTTTGTGTCGATTATATTTACTTAAACCCTGACTATCCTAAAAGCACTAAACTTCCAATTACACTGTTAACCACTAACAAAAATCACTTTTATGGAATTTCAGACAGATGTTTTACAGTTTTTTTCTGGACTCTATTAATAGATTCATATGTTAATACACTCATCTATGTTTTGCATATGTAAATTTAATCAAAATAAAATCACTTATAAGTGGAAAAACTGTAAAGTTTAGATGGAAAAAATTTGTCTTACTCTCTGAAGCAATATCTAGAGTATGGGCAAAATATAAATGTAAAATTAAATTTTCCATCTACTGAGGAAAGAAGAACTGTAATGGGAAAGAAATCCAGCTAGAAAATGAAGAAGGGAACCTGGGAGGAGTGGTGTCTGTCAGTGAACAGATGTCTAATCTCTGCTTCATAGAGATTCTGTGGGGAGAAACTCTGAAGTTGCTAGGAAGCATTTACACATTTTCACCCATGTGAGATGCTTCATATCTTAGAACAGTCAGAGAGGTAGCACTCAGAGTATGTAACTGACCATTTTTCTGTAGATCGAAGATGACTGGAGCTAACTAAGCATACATCTGGGATGCCTCCTTAGAAGTATGAAATCAGATATGAATCATAACTCTGTACTTCATACATGATTTCATATGAATATAAATATAAACTCCTGTAGCTTTTTGTTTACAGATATATACATGAATGTCACAGGTTTCAAATCCTCATCTTTCTCTGTTCATTTATTTAGTAAGGAGGTGCTTTAGTTGATGTAGTTGGTGGACTGCCTAACCATCTTCCTGATGTTCTGTAAGTTAGATCAAGCTACTTCACAGTTATGCTTAGTTTTGTTGTTTGTCCTGTCAATGACAAAAGACTACTGAAACTTCTGGACACAAGGATAGTTTTGCTTCTTATTTTAGCATGGTAATGTTTTAGCTCATTAACTTGGACTTTCTATTGCTCTGTGCACATATATACTAAGAGTTGTTTTATGTTTTTAGTGGATGGGTTCTTTTATCATTATACAATGTCTTCATTATCGTTAATGGTATTCCTTGATTTGAAGCATGATTTATCTGAAATTACCACAGATATATCAGTTTTATTTTATTAGTATTTTTCATGGTATATTGCTTTCCATTACTTTCCATTCATGCATGTCTTCATATAGTTAAATGTGTTTTGTTCAGACAATATTGTATTTGGATCTTGACTTTCCAACTTTCTTTTTTTTTTTTTTTTTGGTCATGGGGCTTGAACTCTGGGCCTGGGAGCTGTGTCTCAGCTCTTAGCTCAAGGTGAGTGCTCTACTGCTTGAGCCACAGTGCCACTTCGATTTTTGGTGTTTACTGGAGATAAGAGTCTTATGGACTTTCCTTCCTGGGCTAGTTTTGAACCATGAGCATCAGATCTCATCCTCCTGAGTAGCTAAGATTTCAGGAGTGAGCCACCAGTGCCCAGCCAACTTTCCAGTTTTCTTTCTTGTGAGGCTAGGACTTGAACTTAAGGTCTTGTTCTAATATATGTTCCTAACTGTTCTATGTGCAGCTCCAAAGAGCACTTTAATTGACCATATATCTTGCATATAACTTACAAGATTGTATTTCCAGTTTCTCTTTCCAACTAATCAGTAGATTGATGTCGTTTATTACAACTTATCAGTATATATACTAGTAAGTAATGAAATGGTTAAATACTACTGTTGGTTTTACATTAAACACTTTGCCTCTTTCCACATCAATAAAGCATAAGGAAATAAATTGAGGTATTTTATTGTCACTTACTTTTTTCTGATACTTTCACATCTTTATGATTTACACTGCCTTAATTCTGCCTGAGAAAATTTTATCTTTTCTTGCAGGGAGGTACTGGTTTAAACAGTCTTAAGTTGTTTGTTTGTTTTTGTCTGAAAAGTCTTCCTTCCTTGGTTTCTTTCTTGCTTCCTTCTTTCCTTCCTTCCTGCCTTCCTGTCTGCCTGCCTGCCTTCCTCTGTACTTCCATCTTTCCCCTCCTCCCTCTCTTCCTTCCTTCTTTCCTTCCATTTTCTGGGGCTTGAACTCAGGGCTTAGGTGCTAAGCCTCAGCTTTTATCTTCAAGACTAGCATTCTACCACTTGAGCCACAGCTTCACTTCTGTTTTTCGTGTGTGTGTGTGTGTGTGTGTGTGTGTGTGTGTGAGTGTTGGTAGTTTATTGGAAGTAAGAGTGCTACAGACTTTCCTTTCTGGGCTGGGTTTTCAAACTGCAATTCTCAGATCTCTGCTTCTTGAGTACCTATGATTACAAGTGTGCACCACTGATGCCTGGTTCCAGTCTTTATTTTTAATGAATAATTTTAGCAAATGTAGAACTGCAGGTTAATCAATTTTACATCTGAGCAGCCTTTCCTTACTGTCTACTGCAAATTCTATCTCTTACTCTGGATGTTAATCACATCCCAATCAGCTTCCAAAAATCCTCTTTGTCCTCAGTTTTCATTAATGAGAATGCAATTTGTCTAGGTAGGACTGTTTGTTTAGTTGAAGTTATTTTTGTTTTCTATGATCTATTTTGTTTTTGTATTTATGCTAGATACCTTCTCTAAGCCCCTTGAATTTGTGGTTTGATGCTCAGCTACTGTATTCAGCTACTAAACTCAGGCCTTGGTGTTGTCCTTGCCTTGAATTTCCCTTTCACTAAAGGTGAGGGCTCTAGTATTTGAGTCATAGCTTCATTTCTAAAATTTGGAGATAAGAGTCTTGTGAACTTTCCTTTCTGGGCTGGCTTTGAACCACAAACCTCAGGTTGCTAGGATTATAGGAATGATCCAAACTAACCCATCTAGTTCCTAATTGTTTTTTATCAGTTCATAAAAGAATACATATTCTCTAGGTCTCAATCTTTCATGATTCCCCTCTTCTCTAATCTAAGCAACCTCTAACCTATTTGTTTTCTCTACATCTATCTGTATTCCCACAGATGTTAGTATCAGGGCCTTGCCTGGCTCTGGTTATGAAGCTTTCCTTTTCTTTCCACATTGGATTTTCTTGTTTAGTTAATGTGAGGTTTTTTATTGTTAATATAGCTAGGAGTTGAACTGCTTTTAAGGTTTACTGTAGCTGTGAGGAAAGAGGCTTCACATTTTTTAATTGACTTTTTCTATTGGGTTTTGACTGCTCATTCATGCACTGAGCCTTGCAGGTCTTTCTGTTGTAATTCTGAGAACCACAGAACTCTGTACAAAATGACTTATCTAAACCATTGCATTGAGTGACAAGTAAGCCTAATGTAGTTTATAGCAGTATAGAGGCTTATTCCTCATGTTCCATGATGATGCCCAGCTCCAACTAAAACACTTATCTACAAAGCTGAATACTGCCAGAAATCACTGGTGGTTTAACACCAACATCAGTTTATAAGATCGATGGAAGGAGTGGCATGGATCAAGGTGCATTTTACTCATAATTTGGCTTATGTACTTGTAACTTCTTTGTACAACTACTTAAAATAAAATTTTAAGTAGGACCTTAAAGTTGTAAGTAAATCTATTATTCTAATGCAGATTGCGAACCTGGCCATAGACAATCCAAGCAAGAGGGTCAGGATTAGGGATAAAAAGGAAGCAGCTGACTAGCTCCACGTGCTTACTTGTTGGATATGACTGATTGTGTACTCTTCTGCAAAAGTAAGCTTTGCCTTGCTGGGTTCTTTGCAAGGTGGTATCCTTATTTCTGTGCAAACCTCAGGATTCTGAAGTATATCTAATGCTGAGACTGTAATAGGTCTACATTCAGTAAACAGGATTTTCTGTAGTGTGTAGCCTTTTTCCTCTCTGTGCCATACCAGCTTATACCATTGCTTTAAATCCTATTCCTAACAGTCCTGTCACGTGTTGAGAGCACTTGTTTTTATTGCCTTTAGGAAGGTATTAAGAAGGACTAAGAAGAATTAAGGAGAGCAAACAAGTTTCTCCTCCAGCCTAGATGCTGTGGGAGATGAAGGATGTTTGTCATTACATTGAGAGGCTTTTGTTACACAGTTTATCTAACAGCATACTTTCCTCCTGCCTCCCATAACTAGAAAAGTATCTTACATGTTCACGATGCTGGCCTGATAGGGTTCTTGTAGGGAAATCTGGCAGCTTGCCTGCCTTCACCTCTGCCCACCTCTTACCTCATTACTGATATCATCCCACCAGGACAAGACTCCCATGGCTTCTGCTTCAGCTAATATAGGTAATTGCTCTTTCTTCACAAATTGTTTTCATGCATGAAAATGGACGTTCATGATTTTTGTTAGATATGTAACTGGAAGTGATTTCTTTGTTTTGATTTTCAAAGTCATTATTATTGTTGTTTTAATTATGTATATATTTGGAGTTTGAAAACTCTGTGCTAGCTGGGCACCGGTGGCTCTTACCTGTAATCCTAGCTACTCAAGAAGCTGAGATCTGAGTATTACAGTTCAAAGCCAGTCCAGGCAGAAAAGTTCGTGAGGCTCTTATCTCCAATAATACACTAGAAAACCGGAAATGGCACTGTGGCTCAAGCTGTAGAGCACTCGCCTTGAGCTGAAGAGCAAAGGGATAGTGCCCAAGCCCAGAGTTCAAGCCCCATGACTGACAAAAAAAAAAAAAGTAAAAGAAAACTTTGTGCTGCCATACAATATGTAGTGCACAAACCAGGAAAATTTATGTTTCTATGTTTTTATACATATTCCTTAAAATTCTTGGTGGTTTTGATAAAAGTTGAAAAGAAGTGTCCTATAAATAAAACATCATCAAAGAACTGATGACTATATATAAAAGAATAATGAAAACTCACTACATAAACAGAGACGTGAAATATAGTGAAATATATAACTGCAAAAGCAGTCACTACAAGATTTTTACAAACAGTAGTTTGTTCCCACTTCTGGTACTTTACATGAATCACTATCTTAATTAAGTACTATAAACTTTCCTTCACTGTTAAATTTTTTTCTATGATTTTTTATTGTGTACAGAGGGGTTACAATTACATGGGCAAGATAATGAGTACATTTCTTATCAAGCATTGTAGCCTCCTCCTTTGTTTCCTCTTCCCATCCCTTCCCATCCTCCCCTTGCCTCTTCAATACTCCCCACTCCCCCCTTCCCTCCCTCACCAAAGTTGTAAAGTTCGTTTTCAACAGAACGACTTGTACATCTCATTGTTGCAATGGGTCCACCTGTATCCCTATTTAAACGATTTGTTTTTCCCCTTCCCCTCCACAAATTATACCGACATCAAATACAGTGAAAGCAGGGGTTATACTGTGGGGAAGGGACATACAAAGCAACAAAGAAATAATCGCAAGAAAGAAAAAAAACTTTTGAATACATATCTTAGGGTTCATTTCCCTAACATCACCTTATCTGACCTTTTCTGCTTGACTCATAAATATACTAGATATTGCAAATAAGGGAAACCGTGGGACCTATATTTCTTTGGGCCTGGCTTACTTCACTTAATATAATTTTTTCTAAAATCACAGGTCAATTGTCACTCCTTAGATAAATTTGTATTTCTCTTACTCATATATTTATTTTCCTCTATAGTTGTCTTCCTTTTATCAACCATAATACCAAGTTTAACAAATTTCTTATGATTTTACAAATAATATGCCTCTGTACCACTAGACTGTAGTGATTTTTAATGGGAGAAATGTGCTTCCTTCTCACCTTCGAACATTACTATATCTGAAATTTAGGTATGAACTACACAAATTTAGTTGACATTTTAATCTGGTTTTTCTTTTTTTGTGGTACTAGGGCTTGAACTGAGAACTTCGTATTCTTGCTTGGCTTTTTTGTTCAAGGCTGATGCTGTACCATTTCTTACTGGTTAAGTGGAGATAAGAGTCAATCTCTTCTGCCCAACTGGGCTTCAACGTGTTGTCCTCAGAGTTGAGCTTCCTGAGTAGTTAAGATTACAGTCAATTATAATCATGAGGCACCAGTGCCTGGCTTTGTAGGCATCATTGTATCGCATGGCAAAAAATTCAGAAATAAAATTCCTCATAGAAAACCAAGTCAACTGAACAATGGCATTTCATGCCTGTAACCCTAGTTACTCAGGAGACTGAACTCTGAGGATAACACTTTGAAGCCACCTAGAGAATGTATATTTCTGAACTCTTCTGTATTTAACAAACAAAAAGATAGAAGTGGAGGTGTGGATAAACTGGTAGATCTCAAGTCCTAAGAGAGAAAGAAAAAAACAAGTAAGTGCTCAAGATCCAGACTTTTACAAGCCCCACTACTAGCAGGGGAAAAATGATAAAAAGAAAACATTACTCTTATGACAGTTTCCAAAATTAAATACCATTTGATATGGAAGTATTTTCACTAATTCACAACAATTTTAATTATTAAAGTTCAATAACACTGTAATGCTAAACTATTTATAATTCTATACTACATTTTTTCAAATTTTATTTTATTTTATTGTAAAGATGAGGTAAGAGGGGTTACAGTTAAATAAGCAGGTAGTGAGTAACATTTCATATTGAACACTTCTCCCTTGTTTTCTCTCAATTTCCCTCCCCCATGATTCCCTTCCCCCCAAGTTGTAGAGTTCATTTCGAACATAGTGCCTTGTGAGTATTGTTTTTTCATTGTTTCACCATTTGTCCTTTGTCTCTCCATTTTGTTATGACCCTTCCCTTCATGAAATAAGATAAATGTGTATGTTAGACACAAGGAACAGTAAAAGCAAGGGAAACCAAGGGGGGGAAAAGAAAGAAGTTCAAGCAGTATATTAAAAACTAAATGAAACAAAATGATGTATCATTTCTGTATCTTGGAGTTCATTCAATTAGCATCATTATATGTGCTTATATGTACATAGCTATTGAGCTATTGTGATCATCTAGGACTACCCTAGATATATAACATTTATTACAAATGAGGGAAATTATGGAGCCTATGTTTCTTTGGGTCCGGCTTACTTCACTTAGTATGCTATTTTTCCTGTGTCTTTCTATTTCCTTATGAATGATGCAATGTCATTCTTTGTGATGGAAGCATAGAATTCCATTGTGTATATATACTACATTTTCTTGATCCATTTATCTACTGAGGGGCATCTAGATTGATTCCGTATGTTAGCTATATAAATAATTCTGCAATGAACATAGTTGTGCAGGTAGCTTTAGTGTGGCCTTGTTTGTGATCATTTGGGTAAATGCCCAGGAATGGGATTGCTCGATCATAGACGAGCTCTATGTTTAGTCTTTTGAGGAATCTCCACACTGCTTTCCAGAGTGATTGAACCAGTTTACATTCCCTCCAACAAAGCTATCTACAAATTCAATGTAATACTCATCAACAGCATTCTTTAATGAAATACAAGAATCAATCCAAAAATTCATATGGGATATTAGAGGACCCTGAATCACAAAAAAACATCCTTAGCAGGAAAAACAGTGCTGGGGGAATATCAATACCAAATTTCAAACACTATTATAAAGTAGTGGTTATAAAAACAGCTTGATACTGGCACAGGAACAGCTTTGGGGACCAATGGAATAGAATTGAAGATACAGAAATATTCCACAGAACTATATCCACCTAATTTTTGATAAGGGAGCCAAAGTCATCAGATGGAAAAAAGACAGACTCTTTAACAAATTGTGCTAGCAGAATAATCTACACACATGTAGAAAATTGAATTTAGATTCATATATATCACTCTGCATCATAATCAACTCCAAATGGATCATTGACCTAGATTTAAGAGCAGATATCCTGACTATTACAGGAAATAATAGGGGATACACTAGGGCTCCTTGGCACAGGTCAAAACTTTCTAAATAAAGATCCAGAAACACAGGAAATCAAAGAAAAGCTGGATAAATGGAATTATATTAAACTGCAAGAAAATCTGCAAATTGGGTGAAGATAACCATACAACAGACAAGAGCCTCATATCAAAAGTATATCTAAAGCTGAAAAATTTTTAAAAATTAAAAATGCCCCCAAAACAAACACTCAAAGAAATAAGTGGGCTAAAGAAATCATCCTGACATCTTTGAGAAAGAAATCTTCTTTACAGCTTATAATACAGTTGATATTTTTATAATAATAATTATTATTATGATTTCTATTTTCTCTTTCAAGCAGATTTTGATGCACTTTAAAATGCATTTCTACAAAGAATAAATATCTAAATAAACTTTGAAAAGATCAAAGAAATAGCATTATATAAATGTGCTCAAATGTTACTAAACATTGAAACGTCAGCATAAATACAATTGTATTTTCTTCTTATTTTCATAAGAAACATAATATTTTAAGGTTACTTGATCATCATTCTGACATCAGAGAATTAACACTGGTGAATTGACTTTTTTCTAATTGGAAATAGAAGCTGTAACCTGCAATTCAATGCTTTATGTCACCTTTTTATTCTCACTTTATTATTCTACTTTGTTAAGAAAATAACAGTTGAGCTCTCAGATAAGGAATAATTTCTATTTAATAAATTTATTTTAACTTTCATCAATGAGATGCCAGCCTGTGAAAGGAAAAGCAAAATACATATTACTACAACACATTTGTTTGGACTGTAGAAATTTTCCATTTTAATAAGGACTATATTTTAGAGTTCAAGTAGAGCAGAAACAGAATATAAATGATGGCACAGCTTACTCATTTTTAAAATAAGACACACTATTACTTATCTTTATACATTTATCTCCTTTTCCCTTTTGCAGAAGAGATTTAGAACAGACAAATATAAGGCAGTAGGAAGTGAACTTTGATGCTATCATTACATGGAAGGTTTTCTCATTATGGAAGTTCGCTCCCTGCTATCAGGGATAAAATTCATTTCATTATCTATGTGTCTTTGAAAATTATATTAACAGTTGTTAAGAGAAGCCAAAGCTTCACTTGGGACTCAACACAAAGGAAAGGATAATTAGTTGGTGATACCGAGGAAGCTTTTGTCTTAATAGAAGTGGAACAATTCAGCCCAAAGAAGTGTTACAAATTAGAACCCAGTATGTACCACTCCAGGAATTAAAAAAAAATGAAGGAAGTAACTTTTAAAACACCATAGGAAATCAAACGTGTCATTTGTAGTCATATGGCATTATACTAATTATAAGGTTAAATTTAAACTAACCTATGAATGGCTTGGGAGCAATAAAGTTTATATTAATCTCAATTGATAAATTACAAAATAAAGTTCTCAAAGACACGAGAGTCTCAGAGGAATTTTTCTGCCCAGGCTGTCTTTGAACTGCAATCTTTGCAGTTTTTGCCACAGAAACCCTTTATTAAAGCAACAAAGAGATCAATGGGAACAAGTAGAGCTTGCCTGCACCCTGTCAAGAATAGATCAACAAATACTTGCCAGAACTCTGCAATGACAAAACTCAATAGGTGGGATGAGAGTTTTAGCATAGATAAAGTATAACTATAGTATAGCTTGGCTTCCTGAAAAACCTGATAACCAAAATTCATAAGAGGCTCTCCTGGCCTACACTTGTTTCAATAGCATAACAACATAGCCATAGCCATCTTTTTCAGGTCAGCCTGGGTAAGTTTTATAGAGAGTGTCCCACAGGAGTCTTACTTTTTGTAAATCTAAGACAGTCTTTCACTAAGAATTGCTGTGTGCTGAGCGCTGGTGGCTCACGCCTGTAATCCTAGCTACTCAGGAGGCTGAAATCTGAGGATTGCAGTTCAAAGCCAGCCTGGGCAAGAAAGACCATGAGACTCCTATCTCCAATAACCTACCAGAAAACCAGAAGTGGTGCTGTAGCTCAAGTGGTAGAGTGCTCGCCTTGAGCTGAAGAGCTCAGGGACAGCACCTAAGCCCAGTGTTCAAGCCCCATGACTAACAAAAAAAAAAAAAAGAATCAGCTGTGTGTGATGGAGTCAGGCAGGAGTCCAGTCTACCATGGTGGAGGTAGGATGTTCCAGGCAAGATCTCCATCCCTCAGATGGATTGTCAAATCTTCTGCTTAGTTGCTTACACATTTATACACAGGCTAGTTAAAACATGACTTTAGATGGACATAAAAATGACATGCTAGTTTTAATATAAATCATAGCCAACAATTACATACCAACTTTACTCATAAGCTCTGTCTTTTAAGGCATATTCATACCATCTGCTACATACTGGTACTTTCTTTTTTTTTTAATTTTTTTTTTTGGTCCGGTCATGGGGCCTGAACTCTGGGCCTGGGCACTGCCCCTTAGCTCTTCAGCTTAAGGCTAGCACTCTACCACTTGAGCCACAGCACCACTTCAGCTTTTTTCTTTTTGCTTATATGGTGCTGAGGAATCGAACCCAGGGCCTCATGCATGCAAGGCAAGCGCTCTACCACTGAGCCATCTTCCCAGCCCCATACTGGAACTTTCTGAGGACAGAAACAAATATGTAGAACAAACATTTTAAGACAATTCTTATCTCCTTACTGGTGTTTTTCATCACAGCTGGCTAGGAGCTGGGCTGGGTCTCATTCCTTTCACTACTACCCTTGATAAAGATGTTTCCTTTTTAACAAACAGTACATTTAGTAGGAAATATCAGTACCAAGAAATTGAAGAAGATAACTTTTTACACAGTTTTTAGGTATTACAATTAAATTATGTTCAACATGTTCACACACACCCACACACAAATACACACACACACATACACACTTAAACACAAGTTTTAAGGTGTGCTTAGATTTTAAAAAAATGAAAATTGGCTGAAAGTTTTTTTTGGAATTATAGTGGCAAAGTGATATTGTTTGGTCCAATATTATAAAAACCACCTGGTCAATGTCAGAAAAGTAGGCAAAATCAAACAAAAATAAAAGGCAAATTTTAACAAAAAGAATTTAACAGAAATTCCATGCTTAAGCAAACATTGATAACAGGGCAGAAAACCTTTAAGCCAGTTTTGATGATGAGGCTCATTAGTATATGAATTGAATGTTTTAACACCTAGAAGAGTGAGGAGGTGTAAGATTGGTGGGAGATTGAGGCTTGTAGAAAAACCCATCATGTGGCTTTTGTCTCTTCCTAGGTGTCAGCTTCCACGGCCTGTAGAGAGAATTGGGGCAGGGGGTGGCTGAATAGTTTTGTAAGGGGAAGATGTAGCATTTTTAAACTGAAGACATTTCAAGGGAAGATGTGGCATAATGAAGGTACTGAAAAGTGAATGTTTGAGTAACTGGATACAGAGAGTTATTGAAAGAGGTGAGAGGGAGGTATTTCTCTTATGCAGTCTCCTAAGGGAGAAATTAAGAATCCAGATTTTGGGGGCTGGGAAGGTGGCTCAGTGGTAGAGTGTTTGCCTTGCATGCATGAGGCCCTGGGTTCAATTCCTCAGCACCACATAAGCAAAAAGAAAAAAAGCTGGAAGTGTCACTGTGGCTCAAGTGGTAGAGCGCTAGCCTTGAGGTGAAGAGCTGAGGGACAGCGCCCAGGCCCAGAGTTCAGGCCCCACGACCAGACCCCTTCAACCCTCCCCCCCGAAAAAAAAAGGAATCCAGATTTTGAAATGAGTGGACTCAGGAAAGATAAAAGGATTTGATTACTGTCTGACTCCAAAGAGAAAAAGGACTGGTTTGCTTTTACTATGGGATTGGGGAGTGGGAAAGGGAGAGAGCAGTAAAAGAGAGAAGCAGCCTCAGTGTGTTTGTCAACTGACAGATTAACAAAAGGTCCAGAGCAGAGGCCCATTTATTTAGGGTCTGGAAGGGAAGGTGTATTACCCATAGAAGAGGGTTGAGAAATGTATAAGTATGGAGCGATTTGTTTTGAGGAATTTTTAGCAGGGCTGTTGTTTATAGCTTTTTGTTTTACCTTTGGAGGCCTATGTCCACCCTCACCTTGTTTCAGCTACACAGGCAGGCAGGCAGGCATGGAGTCAGCAGAAAGAAATTTGCTTGAAGCAGACAGACAGTTTTAGCTTAGAGAACTGGGACCAACGGCAAATAGCAAGAGTATAGTTACAGGATCAAGGAAGGAGAAAAGGATCTTTGGTGCTGAGGTTACCAGACAAAACTGGGAGAGATAAAGCCTTTGCTGGTTTTACGCAGGGGGCCAAAAAGACTTCAAGCCACATGAGGTGGCCATCCAAGAGGCATTGCTTATGAAGACAAAAGCCACGAGGTCTTTCAGGTGGCTGTTTAGCCCAAAGTAAGCTTGGAAGCCCTGCGCTCCCAACGGAGAAAAGCCTTGGAAGGAGGAGGAAGGTAGCAGAAAGACTCGATGAGATGTGGCAAGGTGGGTGGCCTCTCGGCAGATGGCATCTAGTTACTCCTGGTGCTTTTCCTCTCCTGGGTGTCAGCATCATATGTTAGGAAAATGGAGGAGAATGGAAAAGGAATGGGCCAGACTTGATCATCAATAGGCATGGACAGTTTATTGAGGAACAGTGAGGGGCACAGACCTTCCTGCAGGTTTGGAGGTTGTGCCCGAGAGTTGGCACAGGAGCTGGGTTTTTACAGGAGGTCCAGGCATGGAGGCAGAGGTTAATGAAAAAGCCACTAGGTCAAGGAAGGTGGGGGCCTTTCAGTTGGGCCCACAATGGGATGTCTGTATTGGCCTGGGACAATAGGGTGAGTGTCAATCCTTCACTTTGCTTTCTCTTCTCCTTTATGAACATTCACAATTATATTTATTTAATGGTTTCCTATAAGAACTAAAATCTTTCTGCCATTTCTTTTTACTTTTCTTTTTTATATATGACTAAAGCTACTTCAGAAAATGTACTTTTAAGTTCAGAAATTCTGTGTTCATCTAGTCTTTTGTTAGGGTCTCTTATTTTATTATTTATTCTTCATATTTATTTCTTCAGCCTCAATATGTTGGGGGGCCCTTTTTATGATCTCTCTCGGCTGAATTTTTCATTCATGCCATGAGTTATTTTTCTATTTTTTTACATTCTCTCTGTATAGAATCATACTTTTGAGCTACTTTACAGGTATTCCATCAAGTTTCTTTTGGGGGTCTGTTGCTAGGAAGTTACTCTTCTTTGAATACATCATGTTATCATTTTCCCCATACTTCTCATGCCTTTACATGTCTTTCTGTAAGTCTGGTGGAGTAGTGTGTATAGAGAGATATTTTCCACACATATTAATTGTTGAGTATCATTTTGGCAGTGGTTTGGTTTTAGTTCTGAGTGGGCATAGATTGATTTCTATGTGAATAATTCTGTAGTATCTATGAGTCTCAAAGCCTTAGACTACACATATTTATGGATGCTATAGGGTGAGTCTGAACTGGATGTTGGGGCTCTTATTCATGACTGTCCTCAGAACCATAGGCAATTGCTGATTACTGGCCTAGTCCAGGCTCCTGATGCTGCTATGCACACCAGCTTAGGCACAGATCATTGATTTCTTCTTAGGAGATAGGTCATTGATTTCTCAGTGGTAATCTCTACTACCAAGAACAGTGTTGGTGAGAGGAGCATTGCATACAGGATTCTGTCTTCAGGCCTCCTGTAGTTAGCATCACTGTTAGGAACCTGTGCCTCCTACAAAAAACAGCTCCAGGCATAAATACATTGGGCATTGCCTGGACTGACAAGACAGTCAGTTGCCCTTATAAATAACAGAGACCCAATGGGAGGCATTTCCCAAGGCCCCAAGTGGTGAGTGCAGATTCTGGCAGGAAGGGGATGAGGTTCCTCAGATCTTGATCATAGTGCTCTGTCTCTATTTCTCTGTCTCTCTCTCTCTGTCTCTCTCTCTCTCTCTCATACACACACACATTGTACTGCCCATCTCCCTATACTGCTGTGTATTGCATGGACTTTAGTTCTCAGGGAACAGCTGCATATCTGGCCTAGCTCGATTTTTCACACCATGGTGAATTGTGTGTGAGATCGCAGGGATGGAGATATGCAGACAACTTTGTTTCCTAGAAAAATATGGATGCTCATAGATGCTTTGTTCTCAGAAAGGCACCATGTAGCACCTATATGGGATCTGGGTATTGGGTGGGTAAATTATAAGTCTCTCTTATGAGGCAAAGTCACATCAAAGACTTCAAAAAACTCCCCTACTGGAGCTTTGAGTTAGTGGCAACTATGGAATTCTTCCATAACCAGGGATGCCTGTGTTTGTAGTGCTGCATACCCTTTCCCTTGTAATGAAGAGTTCTGTGCCAGGAAGACCAGATTGTTTTGAGCTTTGTTCCTCCTTCCATTCCAAAATCCATGTCACCTGGTCTTCCAAGATTCTCAGTCTTTCATGATTTCTATTACTCCTTTGCTAAAGTCCAGGGCTACCCTCACCTACCCACATGAAAATAAGCCCAACATAAGTCTTCCTGACTTATCCTTGTACAGGAAATCATGTAGTTTTGTACTGTGCATTGCTTTCAGTTATCTTGAGATTTTTTTCCCTGCTATATTTTTTTGTCTTTCATTCTTGTGCTTCTTTGCATATGAATACTCATTTCATTATAGTAAAAATTTATCTATCATGTATCCATCTATTGATCTGTCTGTCTGTCTTTCTATAATTTTTCAATTGAAATTTATTATCCAGCATTGGAATAAGGTGTGACATCTTATAATATGCTTTGATAATATTTAATTATTATTCCATAATCTGAAAAAGTGTGTCCTAATATATACTATGTACCCTAAGATGCCATGTACCACCTGGTGTGGTAGCACAGACTTTTAATCCCAGCTATTCAGGAGGCAGAAACTGGGAGGGTGGCAGTTGAAGATCAGTCTGGGTAAAATGTTGAGACCACAGCTCAATAAATAAGTTGGCACTGTGATATGACTGCAATCTCAGCCATGCTGAAAGAAGAGGTAGGAGAATCTTGGTCAAAGACTATCTGAAAAACAACAAAGTAGTGCTCGCTTCGGCAGCACATATACTAAAATTGGAACGATACAGAGAAGATTAGCATGGCCCCTGCGCAAGGATGACACGCAAATTCGTGAAGCGTTCCATATTTTTGTACAAGTGGTCATGTCCAAAACGAGCTTTACAACGTCGGTGCGGGGGGGGGGGGGAGGGGGGGGGGGGGGAGGGGGGAAGGAGAAGGATTGGGATGGGGGGAGGGGGAAGGCTGGGAAGGGATGGGAAGGGTAAACAAAGGAGGAGGCTGCAATGCTTGGCAAGAAATGTACGCATTATCCTGCCCATGCAATTGTAACCCCTCTGTACAGTATGTTCACAAATAAAATAAAATTAAATTAAAAAAAAAACCTAAAAAAAAAAAAGAAATGTACTTATTACCTTTCTCATGTAATTGTAACCCCTCTGTACGGTATTTTCACAATAAAAAACTTATAAAAAAAAACAAAATAAAAATAGCTAGTGATGACTAAAGTGGTGAAATACCTTCCTAGCTAACACAACCCCCCAAAAAAAACTCAAGTGCTGATAAAAATAATAAATAAAATATTGTGATACATTATCAATAGTTATAATCTCTCATTAATAAAAATGAATCTTATTTACCAATATGTAGTTTTATTATACTATCTCATGCTTCTGAGATGAAAAAAATTGACTAGAAATCTATTCTAATAATATTTTTAATGAATGTGACTTCTCTTAGATTGTCATTGTGAAAAATAGTTCATAGTTTTAAAGTATGGGCAGGAAAAATATTATTATGTCTAATTGTCCCAGATAAATTAAACTTACTAAATTAAAATTACATATTACATGGAGGACAATTATAACCTTTGCCAGGGTTTGCTTGCAGGAAATTCTTATTTTCAGCTGTGCTTAAATAAGCATATACTGGCTGTCAGAAAGAAGAGAGCAGGGATGTGCTCTGGGCTCATCCCTTCAAAGGTTATCTTAATATTCAAATGATATATTCAAATGTATTGTATTGGTATTAGAAAAGTGATCTCATCAATCATCCTCTATGATACTAGTACTCTTTTTCACCTTGCCACTGCTCCTATTTTTTTTCTTTCCAAATGCATAAGAGATACTTTAGACATTCTAGCTCTGGTCATCCTTATCTTTTCCTCCCTCCCCTTTCTGCAAGACCTTACTGTGGCACTGGGCTTTGCTGCCCTACAAAGTCTTCAGGCTTCTGATTTCTGTCACATGCTCATGGACCTTTTCCTCACAAAAATCCAAGCTAGTACTCTCAGGAGGAATAGATGAATGTAGTTTTCAATTTTGTCAGGGGAAGAAAGTAAGGGGAGGACCTGACAAATAGGGAGAGGAAAAATGAACAAATGCAATCTATATTTTGAATTTTCATATGTGAAAATGAAAGCAGGTAACTTGAGGTTAGGAATAGAATCAGATGGAGAAAGAGGAGAATGACATGATATTGATCAAGGTGGAATGTATTCATAATTACTTATTGAATTGAAACCTTTTTGTGCAACTTCTTAGAAAAAATTCTAAATTATAGATGTTTAAATTTGTGAGTTTATATTATGTGAGTTTATATTATGGCTATATGAGATTATCCATGTGATTAAGAAACACTCAAGCTCTGCCATGGAAATCTACATAATGTAAAGACTGCAAATTTCCACTATTATCTTTTCTGAGATTGTGACAGTCTCTGTAATCTCAGTACTCAAGCAACTGAGACAAGGGGATTCTGAGTTCAAGGACAGCATGAGCTAAAAAGAACTTCGTGAGACCCTTTCACATGATAATCCCAAAAGATATGTATGTAAAATACATATTTCACTATTTACTAAAATTTTAATAATACAGCTGCTATGATAGCTGATTTCATATGAGCTAAATAAACTCTCCTCAAGGGTGAGTGAAAAACAGTTATAGTATTCAACATACAAATGTCAAAATGGAAGTATGAAAATTGACAGCAGAGGTGAAGTTTGGAAGAGACAGGAAAATCATGAAAGATAATATTGATTAAGATGCACTGTACTTATAAACAGACATGTTGAATTGAAATTCCTTTGTATTATATAATTTGTATTATTATTAAAGATAAGAAAAAGAAAAGATGAGAACAGAGTAAAGAAAAAGAGCTTTAACAATGTTGGGGGAATCCTCTCAGTTCTACCTGTAACATTTGCTAATTTGAAGATGGAAATTTTGAAATATTCTCTTCACAGGGAAGAAAAACCAATAATTAGGTGCAATTTTCATTGAGGCACAAAACAATGAGACAGAATGCACACAATTTATAGAATCTTTGCAATGAGATCACAAAATGCTATGAATATGGATAATACTTTTTGAAAAACTACTTTATGGCTTAATAAAACTCCAGGTAAGTATGTAAGGGAGACATGGGGTTATCTTTTGAACAAAAATCTGACTATAAGTAATATAATTTCAAACAATAGATATATTTTAATTACAGTTTACTTTCTTCCATCTTTTATATTGAAAATTTTATGTCGTTAATTTTTACCTGTTTTATTTATCAAAGAATCACATGCTTCCTATAAAAAATGTGTAAATAAATGTCACAAAAGAGGCTACAGATATTTACCAACTATCTTATTTTCCTACTCAGGAAATGAACCATTATTTTGTAAGGTTGGTCTAAAAATAGTAGTTAAAATCTGTGCTTTGAAGCCATCACACATTTAGAATTTGGAAAACAAATCATTTTTTATCTTGTAAAACATTTGTCTCTATTAAGTGACTGAAAAGTCTAAATTAGCTTAACTATGAAAGCAAAGAAAAATATAGACTGAGTTGCTGCGATAAACATAGTTGTGCTGGTAGCTTTTAGTATGGCCTTGTTTGTGATCCTTTGGGTAAATCCTAAAAGTGGGATTGCTGGTTCATAGGGGAGCTCTAAGTGGAGTCTTTTCAAGAGCCTCCATATTGCTTTCCAAAGTGGTTGAACATGTTTACAATCTCACCAACAATGTAGTAGGGTTCCCTTCTGGCCACATCCCCTCCAGCATCTATTGTTATTAGATTTCTTGAGTAAAGCCATTCTAACTGGGGTGAGTTGGAATCTCAATGCTGTTTTGATTTGCATTTCTTTATGCCTAGAGAAGTTGAACATTTCTTCATGTGTCTATTGGCCAGTATTATTTCCTCTTCAGAGAAGTCTCTCATTAAGTCTTCAGCTCACTTATTAATCAGGCAGTTGTTTCTTGGAGGATTGTTGTCAAGGGATTTAATTTTTTTAATTCCAAGTATATTTTAGATACGAGACCCTTATCCGTTGTATGGCTAGTGAAGATCTTCTCCCAATCCGTGGGCTTTCTATTGATCTTGCTAGCTATGATAGTTGCCATGCAGAAGCTCTGCAGTTTCATATCCAACCCAGATGCCCCTCAGTAGATGAATAGCTTAAGAAAATGTGATACACACACACACACACACAATGAGATTCTATGCCTATATTAGAAGGAATGACACCACTCCATTTGTTAAGAAATGGAAAAACTTGGAAAAACATATTAAGAGATGTAAGCTAGACCCAAAGAAACATAGGTCCCACGGTTTCCCTTATCTGCAATAACTAGTATATGTGTAGGACAAGCAGAAGAGTTCAAAATCTATGTACATATGAACATATAACCTGATACTAAGTGAAATGAACCCCAAGATAGGGACACAAGAGGTTTTATCTTTGTTGCTATTCTTTTTAATTTATTTATAATGTACTATGTGATTTTTTGGTACAACTCCTGTTGTCACTGTAATTGATTCTGCTGTCCTGAATATTTTATATACATTTTTTCTAATTTGGGGATGCAAAGCGAAATAACAAAATGCTGAAATAAAGGTACAGCATGACCCTTTTTTTTTGGGGGGGGTCTGGTCGTGGGGCCTGAACTCTGGGCCTGGGCACTGTCCCTCAGCTCTTCAGCTCAAGACTAGCACTCTACCACTTGAGCCACAGCGCCACGTCTGGCTTTTTTTTTTCTGCTTACGTGGTGCTGAGGAATCGAACCCCGGGTCTCAAGCATGCAAGGCAAGCACTCTACCACGGAGCCACCTTCCCAGCCCCAGGATGACTCACTGTAACTATGAGATGTACAAGGCACTATGTTGAAAATGAACTTTATAACTTTGCAGGGGGGAGAGAGGGAGGAGTTGGGAGGTGGGGAGGAAAGGGATGGTATAGGGAAAATAAGGGTGGGTGTAACAATGCTGGATAGGAAGTGGACTCATTACCCTGCTCATGTAACTGTAACCCCTCTGTACATTATCTTTACTATATATATATATATAGAGAGAGAGAGAGAGAAAGAGAGAGACTGAAAAGAGAAGGGTGACCTTGAGCAAATGATTAAGCTGTCTGTGCTTCAGTTATCTAATCAGATTTGTTCTGTTTAAAATTGGTATTTTTCCTTTCCCACAGGTCTTTGGGTCATTCCTAAATAAGGAAATAGCAATGAGTTAAATGAGCTGATAGATTCTACCTATGAGAAAAAAATACACTTGCCTTTCTGAGTATGACTCATTTCTCTTACTGTGAAGATGTCCAGTGTCATTCATTTTTCTCAAAGTAACATGATTCTATTCTTCTTTATGCCTGAGTAATATTCTACTTTGGATATGCACCCCATTGTCTTCATCCATTTACCTGTTGAAGGGCACCTAGACTGATTGCATGAATGTCTCTGTTATATGTTTACATATTCCTTTGGCAGATATGCGGAGTGGTACTCTTGAGTCTTAGCATTTTAATTGCTAGTTAAAAAGTATGATTTTATTGTCTCAGAGTCAATTTTGTTTCACAGAATTCTGAACACAATAAAATGTTCAGAGGAAAATAATCACCTGCATGATTGTATAGGGCTATGTTTGCTAATTTAAAACCTTACACATCACATAATACATAGAGTATAGTGGGTGACCAAGATATAACAAACATAATCTGAATGTTAAACATTTGAAATAGGTTGATGAGAGTGGAAATCTAAGAATAAGATTATAGTATAGTAGTTTGCAACTGTAACTCCAGCTACTTAACATCCTATAACAGGAAGGATCATGAGTCTCAAGGCTAGCCGCGATAAAAAGTTAGCAAATATCATACCAACTAGCTAACTTAGTATAGTGGCACATGCCTATAATCCCAGCTACTTGGGAGTTATAAGTAAAGGTTTTAGGCCAGCTCCTTATGAAACACACTACAATATATCTAAAATATTACTAAAAGGGAAAAATGGGTAGAAAGAAGCGTGATGACTTAAAAGAAAATATGTTTGCCTAACAGGCTTAAAGTCCTGAGTACAAAGCCTCTAGTGTCCCCCTCCAAGAAACGTCTGATACACACAAAAGAAACAATAGGTTTCATAATGGAGTAGTATGATATATGACTGTTATGAAGTTTGTAAAGCTTATATGTTCTCTTGGCACTTAAATATTTTCTTGAGAATATATGAAAATGTTTCAAATCAGATCATATATCATAACACTTAACACAGAAATATAATTTAATAAATCTAACTTATGAAGAACTTATTTTGTAATAATCCAAAGTTATAAAGTTTTGTGATTACTTTATCGTTTGATTACCAATTTTACTAAGGTATCTCATATTCTGAATAATAAAAATCCTATAAAATATAAAAATGCAGTCTGATTATCTACTCATAACTTTCTGACTTGTTTGCAGTCACATGCTTCTTAAAACTGAGAAATAAACCAAGAAGAAAATAGTTGTTGGAGATTCAATTTTAATTCTGCAAGCCTAACCTTAGGTCAAAGTTTAGAAAAGCATTCACACCTTTGAAAGTATATTTCACTTTGTTCCTTCCTTTCAAAAACCCAACTGACATTTTTGAAAGCTATGTTTTATTTTCTTAACAACAAAGAAAAATCTCTGTTATTTCCCCCAGTGTTGCTCATTATGTGTATAATCACTTGTCACTTGAACGAAAGCATGTTTTAGAAAAAGAAAATGTTATTAGATTACATGGACAAAGGAGATATAAGTATCCTTTAGGCAATATGATTTTAAATTTCATCTTCATGAAATATAATAAACATGCACCTAGCCAGAAGATATATGCATACATTTCTTTTTTTTTTTTTTTTGTCAGTCCTGGGGCTTGAACTCTGGGCCTGAGTGCTGTCCCTCAGCTCTTCAGCTAAAGGCAAGAGCTCTACCACTTGCCACAGCACCACTTCCAGTTTTCTGAGTGGTTTATTGGAGATAAGAGTCTCATGGTCTTTCTCACCCTGGCTGGCTTTGAACCATGATCCTCAGATCTCAGCCTCCTGAATAGCTATGCATAACATTTCTAAGAGATTTTCTGAGAAGAAAAACAAAACAAAGCAATATTCAAGAGTTGAAAGAAAGATATTGATGTCATAATTTATCATTTTTCTTTTACCTACAAATTCTTGGCAGAAATGTAAGTGGAGATATGGTGGAATGGGCAAACTTCATGGAAGGAAATGGATTTTTAATTTAAATACCATCATGTGGCCTCTGTCTACTCAATGTTCAAAATCTTTATGATATCTAGATATCTCTGGTCTTTTGAGCATTGCTTCCATTTTTCTGATGCCAACACTCCCAGTCCTTAGTATGTTTACAAGCTGTCAACAGAAAATAGCCCCTTCATTCAGCACATTGTGGTAGAAGAGGACACATCTTGTCACTCATTAGGATATGAAATTAGGTATCAGTGCTTGTGATTCTGAGTTGCCGCTTTTATTAAATATCTTGCTCTCTTTTGGCTGTATAGCAGGCATTCCTCTAGTTTGATTATATCTGGCTTATTTCACCACTATGGAATGAATTGTCATTGCATTCTTCCCAGTTTCTTCAAATGTACAAGTCAGTGCTTAGCTCTACACTTGTTTTACAACTGTCTTTATGTCTTGACTTCTTTTTTAAAATTTTTATTTTATTTATTTATAATTTTTTTGTCCATTGTGGGGCATGAACTCAGTTCTTCAGCTCAAGGTGAGTGCTCTGCCGCTTGAACCACAGCACCACTTCTGGTTTTCTGGTGGTTTATTGGAGATAAGAGTCTCACAGACTTTCCTGCCCCAATGGCTTTGAATTGTAATGTTCAGATTTCAGCCTCCTGACTAGCTAGGATTACAGGCGTGAGCCACTGGTGCTCGGCTTTGACTTCCTTTAAGAAACCATGTTTTCTTGTTTCCCAGGACTCCAGATATGGATTTTAGCATGTCTTTCTCCTTTCTCTGTTTCTCTTAGTCTTTTTCTTAAAAAAAGTTTCATTTTAATTTTTATCTCTAGTGTATATTGTCTTTTACTTTTACCTTTTCTTCTACTCTATCTTTTACTTTTATGTTTAAAAAGCATGTAAAATACAGCATATGTTTTATAATTACTTGTTTTAGGTTTAAAGGACAAATAATCTCCAAATGATAGGTTTGACTTCTAATCTTTTATTACTATAAACATATAAAAGTAATCAGAATTAGATGAACAGCATTCTTCCCATCTGGAATTTCAATAAGGTAGTGGTAGGGAAGATAGCATCCAAAGATGATAGTGCATTATGAGTGAGCAAAGCTTTCTTTAGGAAGGCAAGATCAACTTATCATTAAATACTGAACTGATTGCTTAATTACTGAATTGAGTATATTACTATGAAGATAAGTATGATTATTTTAATTAGCTAATTTTATGTGTAAAACAAAACAAAAAAATAAAAAAAATGCACATATTCAAGGATTCATTTGGATTGCCATATAAACATAGGCTTAAGTAATAACTACCCAGAGAAAAGACAAAGGGTATTTGTAGGAGGTGAGATATGAGAATTTGGAGATTATTAAGTAAGCAAGCTAATTTCTTGCAGCCATCCCTCGCACCTCTTGTTGGATGGAGGGAATTATCCATCTAGTGCTGGAAAGCCTAAAGCTGAGAGAGGCCATTCTTTTTTTTATAATTATTGTGAAAATAATGTACAAAGGGGTTACAATTATATGGTCAAGATAATGAGTACATTTCTTAACAAGCATTGCAGCCTCCTCCTTTGTTTACCCTTCACATCACTTTCCATCCTCCCCCCACTCCCCCACCCAATCCTCCTCCTCCCCCCACCAAAATTGTAAAGTTCGTTTTCGACATAATGACTTGTACATCTCATTCTTGCAATGGGTCCACCTGTATCCCTATTTAAATGATTTGTTTTTTCCCTTCCCCTCCACAAATTATACCAACATCAAATACAGTGAAAGCAGGGGTTGTACCATGGAGGAGGGACATACAAAGCTACAAAGAAATAATCTTATAAATGTGTTAGAAACAATCGCATGAGAGACAAAATCATTTGAATACATATCTTAGGGTTCATTTCCCTAACATCAACTTATCTG
>NW_012267361.1:896622-905823 GCF_000151885.1 Dipodomys ordii
GAAGTGGTATCTCAATGTTGTTTTGATTTGCATTTCTTTTATGGCTAGGGAGGTTGAGCATTTCTTCATGTGTCTATTGGCCATCCTTCTTTCCTATTCAGAGAAGTTTCTCTTTAAGTCTTTATCCCACTTATTTATTGGGCAGTTGTTTCTTTGAGGATTTGTTGTTAGGGTATTTAAATTTTTGAGTTCCAAGTATATTTTAGACATGAGACCCTTGTCCATTGTATGGCTAGTGAAGATCTCCCAATCTGTGGGCTTTCTATTGATCTTGTTAGCTATGTCCTTTGCCACGCAGAAGCTCTGCAATTTCATGCAATCCCATTTATCCAACTTTTCTTTGATTTGTTGTGTTTCTGGGTCTCTATTAAGAAAATTTCAGAGAGGGCATTTTTTGAATTCAGATGCCTATCTCAGGTGAGCTAGGAGGGCTGTCCTTCAGAGAAATGCAGAAAGCTTTGCATATAGTGAATGCTCTGATTCTGCATTAACTCCCTGAACGGTATAAATCACCAGCCTCTGAATTTTCTCTAAGTGTATCTTATATGGAAGGCTGAGGCCTATCTTCACTAGATGGAAAAGTTTTATTGGTACCTGAGTATGTCCACTTAAGGTCTAGCATCTTGTCTTCATGGTGGGGGATAATGATGCCCCACCCTCTGATGTGGTGGGCATTTTGGATCCCTGGAGACAGTGGCAGGCACTTGGCTGATAGATTAGTGAACCTGTTATTCCAGTGCCTGGGATTTGTAGTAACCTGTGACCCTGCCCTTGGCCTGACCTAGTTAGGCATGGACAAGCTGAGGGGCAAGTATGCCTTGCCACATGTCTCTGTGTTCTTGTCCTGTCTCCTGGCTGTTCTCTGGTCACCATGGCATCCCACTTCAGCTCTCCATTGGAGCTGAGTTTGTTTGCTGGTATTGTTTTTATTCTTTCTTTCTTCTCTGGCTTGTTTCCTACCTGTGTTAATTGTATTTGCAGGCTGCAGGCCTTTGTAACAAATGGCTGCCTACAGACTGATAGCACTCCAATAAAGCCTCCAAGATTTGATCTCCGACCTTACAACAATTCCAACTGTAAAGTTATCTATTCAGAAGGCTGCGATCTGCAGAATAACCAGATTTAGGAGGAGGATTGTAATCCAAGACTGGCATAAGGCAAAAAAGAAAGAGACACTATCCAAAAATACTAAAGCAAAAGATTCCTGAGAATATAGCTATTATAGTAAGGAGAGTGTCTGATGATAAGTTTAAATACCAGTGTGTGCGTGTGTGAGAGAGAGAGAGAGAAAGAGAGAGAGAGAGACAGAGAGAGAGACAGAAAGTCAGAGAGACAGAGAGAGACAGAGAGAGAGACAGAGAGAAAAAGAGAATCACAGAACAACATTACTCCTGAACTATTTACTTTAGAATAATACACTACAATTAAAATGAAACAGTGAATAAAGAAACAACATTTAAAAAAAAACAAGAGGTTTTTATTTATTTTTTCTCCTTTGTCACTTTTTGTTTTCTGCATCTTTTACCTTGTACATAAGTTTATCTTGTTTGGGAAGAATAAGGAGGGAACACAAAAATGGTGTGAGAAAGGGTGAACAAATGTAGACCTTACCCTCCTCTCAACCAAGTCTCCACCCAGTACTGTATTACCTAGGCAACTGGAACACTTGGAAGAGGTCATATCCGCATTCACTGAGGTCACATCTGGATCCACTAGAAACCATGTTGAAAATGAATTATACAACTTGTTGGGATGTCATAAGGGAAAAACTGAGAGAAAGAAAGGGAAGGGGTGACACTGCTCAACAAGAAATGTACTCTTTACCTGATTTATGTAACTCTAAACTCTGTGTACATCACCTCAACAATAACAATAAATAAATAAAAGAAGCCGCTTGTACCATGACAAGTAGTGTTCTTTTCTGATTTATGCCTGGGTCCCATAAATCATACATTGAGTATTTAATTTTGTGTGATTAAAAGCTTCTTTTGCTAAAAAAAAAAAAACACTGAATACTTTCTTAGGTCCCTAAATCCCAGGTCTAAGGCATTGCTTGTGCAGATATTTTGCAATCACATGGGAAGCTAGGAAGGATAGAGCTGATGGATAACATATTTATGACAAGG
The DNA here is from genome assembly GCF_000151885.1 of Dipodomys ordii. Classification (NCBI taxonomy): domain Eukaryota; kingdom Metazoa; phylum Chordata; class Mammalia; order Rodentia; family Heteromyidae; genus Dipodomys; species Dipodomys ordii. The sequence continues at coordinate 898,749 of NW_012267361.1, forward strand.
AACACAAACTATCCCGAAGGAATAATAGAATCTCTAGACAGAATGCCTGAGTAGTAGTGACAGACATACAACTTCTCCAGAACCTCTCCAAAAAATGGGCTGAGGTTGCAACAGAAACTCAACTGTGTAAACTTATTGGCAACTAACCCCCCAATTTCCTTTCTGTTTAAGCATATAGATCATGTCTATATAGCTTATATCCATATATTAAGATCAGTTAAAGATGGGCCACGGTATGTCTGAACATATAATAGATCTTTCTCTGGCCTTCATCATGCCTCTTTATTTGGTGGGTTGCCTGAAATCTGTACGCACCTGGGAAAACAGGGTGAAGGTCATTTCTTCATATTCTATCTTTGGACACATAGAGAAAGGACCTAGAGGCAAGTTCTTCAACAAAGGCTAAATCATTAGTGACTTAAAACAAACAAATAAACAACCTATAGTTGTAATTCCAACAATTGTAGTCTTTATAAGATCCGCTCCTAGAAGGCAAGCAGACTGCGCTCTCCTCTCAGCCAAGTCTCCACCCAATACCTGCATTACCTAGGCAACTGGAATACCTGGAAGAGGTCATATCCGCATCCACTAATGTCACATCTGGATGCAATGTGGCCACACCTTTCTCCCACCTGGTCTTATCTCCTTTACCTGGTCCCACTCCCTTTACCTGGCCACACTTTCCCCAACCCCTCTAGATAAGGCATAGTCCAGGGCCACAAGCCCCCCAGCATAAAGTGCCAATCTGGCCTGGTGCCAGCCTGAACGATGAATAAACCTACCCTTACCTAAATACCATGTGTGTGGTATTTTTCTTAATAGCCTCTTTATAAACCTAACATAAATGGTGCCTTTTGAACTCGGGAAGGGTTCAAAGTCAGGATAGGTGGGATTCCTCTCTCTTTTTTTTTCTTCTTGTTTTCCTTTTTTGCTTTTTTTTGCTCTGAGGAATACCCCCAGTTCTGATGGCCTTTTTGTGAATGGGTCTGCTGCAGACACAGAGCATCAATACCATTGCTGGCCTCTGCATCCAACTCCAGGCTTCTAAATTTTGTGAGTGAACTACTCTCTAAGGGTTTCCTGTTGCTCAGTCTCTCTCCAGACATGGTACCATGCTGGAGAACCTGCTAGGCCTTTAACTTTACCTGCTAGGCTGGTCACCTTTGGTTACTTGGCCACCCTTCCCTAGAGGGGTTGGTGTTAAGTCCTAGAGGGTTGGTGATAAGTCCAGATGCTGCTTCCATCTGGTAAGCCCTCCTTCACTCAGTAAAATTTTCTCTCCCATGCTTTTAATGTGACACTGTGTGTCACCCCTGAGCTGGTAAACCCCTTTGAAATGCCTCTTGTACTCCCTGGAAAGCCAGAACACCTATTTTTTTATGCCGTTCTCAGATTTAGACAATTTTTGTCACTGCAATGGTAAATGGTCAGAAGTCTTTTTACTTTCAGTATCTCTTTTCTCTCTCTGCCAATCATGTCCAACTTTCTCCATCTCCCCATCCCTCCCTTTCTCTTTTCTACAACTTTTTTGCTTGTGCCCTGAAGAGTATGATGTGGTATGGGTCCTGGGGACCCTCCTCTAGGTTCCCTCTCAAAGGTTAGCCATTCTAGGTTTGAAAATGGTCAGTTTCCATTTGTTCAAGTTTTCTTTGCCTGTCCTCTGTCTTGCTAAGCCCTTCACCTCTGCCTGCCAGCCATTTCCTTAGAAAGGTAACTTTTCTTGTCTTACAGTTCAATCTCTCTCTCTCTCTTCTTGAGAGCACCCACACTTTTAGAGGGTGCCTCTTCCTTTCTGCTTCTTTATCTATTTGCTTGCTTACTTAAAAAGCTCTACCAAGTTTTCTTACCATCATGAGTTTTTCAGAAGTTCTCCATCATGAGTTTGCCATCTAGGCCACGTGGTTGGTTAAGGGTTTGGATCCATCTGACCCTTACTCTTCCACCAAGCTTACTCCTCCATCCATTTATTCTAATGTGCCTTGCCAACAAGTTGCTACCTCTTTTCACGGACCTTGGTAACTGAGGCCCAACCATCTTATGTGCTTTTTTAGCAAAGATGTCTAAATATTGTTGCCAAAAATTTTAGGTTTTGAGTTTTGTCTTTTTTGTTTGGTGTTCTGTATTCTAGTACTGACTATGTGGTTCTAAAATATTGGGCAAAATAATATCATCTTACTGCTGGAATTCCAAGGGTCTATAGCTGTTATTCATTTTGGGGGGCTGTAGAACTTAATGTGCACAGTGTGTGTGTATGTGTGTGTGTGTATGTGTGTGTGTGTGTGTGTGTGCGTGCATACCTATGTATGTATATCTGTGTCTGCAAACTTGTTATCTGGAATTGTAATCAAGTTATTTGGCTTAAATTGTTTGAGATTCCTGAAGTTTGTTCAATTTGGATTCGTAGTTCAGTACCAGCCAATCTTCATATAGTCCAAATCCAGTCCATCTCTTCCAACCTTGAAGACAAATTGAAATTAATGGACCTACTAAGGGTAGTAACCTCCAGCCAGGCAGCTATGGAACCAATCCAGCTGCCTGCTGCCTCCTCCCAGAGGAGACCACATTCTGGCCTTTTACCCCTAATGTTGATGTCCCTTGTCAGCAGGAAGTAGCTTTTTCGCTTAAGGTTGATACTCTACCACTTGAGCCCCAGCTTTATTTTTGGATATTTTTCTGGTTAATTGAAGATAAAAGTCTCATAGGCTTTCTTGCTTGGATTGCCTTTGAGCCATAAATCTCAGATCACAAATTCTTGAGTAGCTATGATAACAGAAATGTCCCACTGGTACTAAGGCATATTTTGCTTGTCTTTTGTGTCAAGTGTATAATGGACTTTTGATGCACGTGCGCGCACACACACACACACACACACACACACACACACACACACACACACACACTATTCCTGGGGCTTGAACTCAAGGACTGGGCACTGTCTCTGAGCTTTTGTGCTCAAGACTAGTGCTCTTCTGCTTGAGCTACAGCTCCACTTTTGACTGTTAGTTCTTGGTGTGGTTAATTGGAGTGAAGAGATTCATGGGTTTTACTGCCTGGGCTGGCTTTGAACCCTGACCTTTAGATCTCATTTTCCTGAATAACTAAGATTAGAGGTGTGGGACACCCTAGCCTAACTCAATTATATTTTCATTAATTTCAGGAATCTTTTTTATGTCTTTACTGTGTATTCTGTTTTGATTTTGGTTTTCTTCAGAGAAGCTCACTTTTCTAATGCATTATAGTTGCCTCTTTCAGCACATAAAACTTTAATATGGTGGTTTTACTGTACCTTCATTTGTAATCTTCTGAGTTAATGCCCAGGAGTGGTATTGTTGGATCACTGGATAGTTCTATGTTTAGTTTTCTGAGGAACTTCCATACTGTTTTCTAGAGTGGTTGAACAAATTTATATTCTTACCAACAGTGTATTAAAATTTTCTTCGGCTACATCCTTACTAGAATCTGTTTTTGTTTGTTTTCTTGATAATGGACATTTTAACAGGGGTGAAGTAAAAATATCATTTTTTCTTCATCTTTCTCAGAACTCTCTTGAACTCATTAGTCCAGTTATTAATCTTGTGCCAGTTTTGGGGGGATTTTTTGAGGGATTCTTTTTACATTGTCTATACATTCTGGACTTTAAGCAAATATGTGATGTGATATATATGCCCAAAAATTTTACTCATTGATTAAAAAGAATGATAATGTGCCATTTGTAAAGAAATACAAAGACCTGGAAAAAATAAGTTAAGTGAGAGAAAATCAAGCATGTTTTCCCTCATCTGTGGAAGCTAGAGTTAGTTTATAAACATATAAATAGTTACATTATATGGAATGCAAATGCATACAAATGTATTAACTGAAATATGTTGGATTCAAGGGAAAACTCAAATAATGTAATTCCTATACACATAACAATGGAGCTATTGAGATCAACTGTTAAAAATGTCATAGACATATTTTAGTTATTACAAATGAGGGAAACCATGCAACCTACTTTTATTTGGGCTTGTATTACTTTGCTTAATACAAATTTTTACAGCACTTTCCATTTCCTTACTAATGGGGCATGCCATTCCTACTGACAGAAACATAGAATTCATGTATATATATATATATATAGATAGATAGATAGATAGATAGATAGATAGACATATATATCTGTATATATTTATCATATATGCACACATAATACATATTTATCATATATACATATATTTATCATATATATATGCATATATGTATATATGATATATGTATATATGTATACACATATTCATATTATATATGTTTATATGATAAATATATATAGATATATCAATATCATATATAAATATATGTGAAAATATCATAGATATAAATACATATGATATTTACGTATATACATATGTATATATATCACATGTTGATCCATTCGTCTACTGAAGGGCATCTGGGTTGGTTCCATATCTTAGCTATGGTAAATAATACTGCAATGAACATGGTTGTGCTGGTAGCTTTAGTATGTCCTTGTTAATGATCATTTGTGTAAATGTCCAGAAATAGGATTGTTGTGTCATAAGGGAGTCTATTTTTATCCTTTAAAGGAACCTCCATACTGCTTTCCAGAGTTGTTGAACAAGTTTGCAGTCTCAGCAACAGTATTGTAGTGTTAACTTTTGGCCACATTCCTGCCAGAATCTGTTGTGATTAGATATCTTGACAATGGCCAGTCTAACTGGCTAAAGTGGAAGCTCAGAGTAGTTCTAATTTACATTTCTTTTATAACCAGAGATGTTGAGCTTTTCTTCATGTATCTATTGACCCTTATTTCCTTCATAGAGAAGTCTTTTTCTTTTTCTTTCTTTCTTTTCTTTTTTTTGTCAGTTGTGGGGCTTGAATTCTGGGCTTGAGCACTGTGCCTCACTCAGATTTTCAGCTCAAGGCAAGCACTCTACTGTTGAGCTACAGCACCCCTTCTGTTTTTTTTTTTTTTTTTTTTTAGTACTTTATTGGAGATAAAAGTCTCATGGACTTTCCTGACCAGGCTGGCTTTGAACCGTGATCCTCAGATATCAGCCTTCTAAGTAACTAGGATTACAGGCATGAGCCACTGTTGCCCGACTAGAAGTCTCTAAGTCTTTTTTTTAAATCTTTATTGTAAATAAATATGATGAACAGGCTGGTTAAAGATACATAATTAAGGTAATAAGTACATTTCTTTGTAAAGACTGTTACCCTCTTTCTCCTTTTCTCTCCCCTCTACTGCCCAAAACCACCCCCCTCCAGTTGGACAGTTCATTTTCAATAGAGTGTCAAGTGAATATCATTGTTGCAATAGTTTGTCCTTTGTCCTGTTGTTTCAGTGATTCTGTTTCCCTTCCATAGATCAGAAAAACTTATATACCAGACAAGGGTACAGAAAATTAAAACAGAAGAAAAAATTTAAAACTGAACACAGGACATAATAAGAACCTCTTATTTCTACTTCTTGGAAGTAGAAATAATATATAATGTTCTATTCACTTACCAACTGAGCTATTGAGACCCCCTGTTAAGAATATTATGGACATATTTCAGTTATTACAAATGAGGGAAATCATGCAACCTACTTTTCTTTTGGCCTGGCTTACTTCACTTAATATAATTTTTCCAGGTCTTTCCATTTCCTTAAAAGTGCTCATTCTTTCTAATGGAAGCATACAACTTTATTGTGTACATAGTAAACATTTTCTTGATTCATTCAGCTACTAAGGGGCATCTGGGTTAGTTCCATATCTTAGCTTTGGTAAATAATCCTGCAAAATCCTGATTGTGCTGATAGCTTTAGCCTACTTTTGAATGGGGTGTTTTTTTCTTTTTTTTAATTTAATTTAATTTTTTTTGTGAACATACTGTACAGAGGGGTTACAATTACATGGGCAGGATAATGCATCAAGCATTGCAGCCTCCTCCTTTGTTTACCCTTCACATCCCTTCCCAGCCTCCCCCCCTCCCACCCACCCCCAACGTTGTAAAGCTCCTTTATGACATGACAACTTGTACTTCTCATTGTTGCAACAGGTTTGGGTGATTTTTTCTTTGGGAATTTGTTTTTGGGGGATTTAATTTTTTGAGCTCTAAGTATATTTTGGATATGAGGCCCTTGTCTGTTGTAGGGAGAGGGAATCAGAGAAACAGTAAGACAAAGGATGATTTAATGCAAGAATGATACTTGACACTATGTTAGAAATGAACTACACAACTTGGGAGGGAAGGGAAGTTGGGAGGGGTAAGCAGCAGAAAATGAGGGAAGGTGGTAATAGTGTTTAAGAAGAAATGCACTCATTATCTTACTTATGTGCTTATGTAAGTAACCCTTATTCATCACTTTTACAATAAAGATATATAAAATAAAAAATAACCAAAAACATGTAATTCCTTCAAAAAGGCAAAGCCAAAATCTAACAAAATAAACACCAGTAAGCAACTACTTGAAATGGATGGAGTAGAGTCTGGAGGGAGGTTGGTAGATGGATGAAGAGGAGAAAAAAAGGAGAATGCAATCAAGAATTCAATGCATAGCCTACAACATTAAGGAAAGTGAAGAAAGAGTAGGGGAGGGATAAGGAAAAATATTGAAAGGAGCGACATTCATCAAGATACATTGTATTCATAAACTACTTTGTTAAATGGCAACTTCTTTGTACAAAATTCTTAAAAATAATTAAAAAGAAAGAAGTCCATGAGAGTTTTATTTCCAATTAACCACTAAAAACCCAGGTGGTGCACCAATCTGTATTGAAAAAGCTAAGGGGCAGATGGATCACACCTGTATTCCTAGCTACTCAGGAAGCTGAGATCTGAGGATCATGGTTTAAAGCCAGCCCAGGCAGGAAAGTCCGTGAAACTATGATCTCCAATAAAGAACCAGAAAACCAGAAGTGGCACTGTCCTCAAGTGATAGAGTGCTCACCTTGAGCTGAAGAGCTGAGGGACAGTGCCCAGACCTAGAATTCAAGCCCCATGACTGACAAAAACAAAAAATAAAAGATAGAAAAAGCTAAGGTGCCCATGCCCTGAAAAACTCAGTGCTCATCCCCTGAGTTCAAGTCTCACT
>NW_012267361.1:905873-907660 GCF_000151885.1 Dipodomys ordii
GTTTATTTTGGTTATGGCTTTCTGATTTTCTAGTTGGTTAATCTCTGCTCTTAATTTGGTTATCTGGCTTCCTCTAGTAGCTGTAGGTCCCATTTTTTCTTGTTTTTCTAGCTGTTTTAATTGCAGCATTTACTTGGTCTGTCTCCATTCTCTTGATGTGGGCACTGAAGGCAATAAATTTGTCCCTCAGGACTGCTTTTGCTGTGTCCCACAAGTTTCTTTGTGAGGTGTTTTCATTTTCATTGAGTTGTAGGAAATGCTTTATTTCTTCTCTGATCTCTTCTATTACCCAGGCATTATTAAGGAGTGTGCTGTTCAATTTCCATGTATTAGAGAAATTTCTGCGGTATGCTTTGTTATTGAGAGCTAGCTTGATTCCACTGTGGTCAGATAGGATACAGGGGATTATGTCGAACCCTTTGTATTTGCTTAAGTTCCTTGCATGAACTATGATATGGTCTATTTTGGAGAAAGTTCCATGAGCTGCTGAGAAGAATGTGTACTGTGTTGTTTTAGGGTGAAATACTCGGTTGATGTCAGGTAATTCCACTTGAAGTATGGCCTCTCTTAATTCGATAGCTTCTTTGCCAATCCTCTGGTTGGTAGACCTGTCCTTTGGTGAGATTGGTGTGTTAAAGTCTCCTAGTATTATCGTATTGGGATCTATTTTATTCTGTAAGTTTGAGAGCATTTGTTTGACATATCTGGGTGCACCAATATTTGGGGCATATAAGTTTTTGATGGTTATATCCTCCTCTTGGATTGTTCCCTTTATTAATATGTAGTGTCTGTCCTTGTCTTTCTGTACTGATTTTAATGAAAAATTTATTTTGTCAGTTATCAGGATAGCTACACCTGCTTTCTTACTGGGGGCATTTGATTGGTAGATCCTTTTCCACCCCTTCACTCTGAGTTTGTTTGTATGTTTGGCTGAGAGGTGGGTCTCCTGAAGGCAACAGATGGATGGGTCTTGTTTTCTGATCCAGACCTCAGTTCATTTTCTTTTAATTGGCGAATTCAGCTCATTTATATTAAGAGAAAGTATAGAGAGATGCATTGTTGTCCCTGCCATTCCATTTTCCTAAGTTTTTCTTCTTTCCTTTCCTCCTGTGTTTGCTCTGTTAGCCTTTGAGTAACGCCTGTTTGGGGCAGGCCCCAGTTCCTCTTTGCTTTCTTCAGGTTGTGTCCCCCCTCTTATAATTCTTTGTAATGCTGACTTAATGTTTGTGTATTCATTTAGTTTTTCTTTGCTATTAAAAGTTTTCAGTTCTCCATCGAATGTGAATGCTAGCTTTGCCGGGTATATTAGTCTGGGTTGGCAGTTATTGGCTCTCAGGGCTAGTATGGTGCTTTCCCAGGCTTTTCTTGCATTCATTGTTTGTGTGGAGAGATCTGCAGTGATTCTAATTTTTTTCCCATTGTAGTATAGCTTCTTCTTCATTTTTGCTGCATGCAGGATTGTTTCCTTATTATTCAGATCTCTCATTTTTACTATAATGTGTCTAGAAGTGTTTCTCCTGGGATCTTGCTTGTTGGGTGTTCGATAAGCTTCTGTGATGTAGTTAAGATGGTCGTTTTTGAGGTGGGGAAAATTTTCATTGATTATCTTGTTAAATAGGTGTTGCATTCCCTTGCTCTGGAATTCCTCACCTTCGTCCACTCCGATTATGTGAAGGTTAAAATTTTTAGCATTATCTGCTTGCTCTTGAATTTCCCTTTGGTTTAATTTGAGTGATTTTTCCATATCTGTCACTTTTTGGTCCAGTTGGTGTATTCTGTCTTCTGTA
>NW_012267361.1:907710-913490 GCF_000151885.1 Dipodomys ordii
CATGACTGACAAAAACAAAAAATAAAAGATAGAAAAAGCTAAGGTGCCCATGCCCTGAAAAACTCAGTGCTCATCCCCTGAGTTCAAGTCTCACTACAAGAACACACACACACACACACACACACACACACACACACACACACACACAACTTAGTTCACAGACCTCTCCTGAGGAAACTTATTCCCAGAGCTCCTTTTTGCATGTCTTACTAGATAGTTTATATGGTGTTTCTGTAGACCTTTTTATGCTGTAAATGTTTGCCGCCCATATTTTTCATTTTTTAATTTATAGCCCTCTCTTGCTGAATTTTAATTCTTCATCCGAATATTCTTTGTTCTCAGCATAGAGTGGTTTCTAGAAGGAGCCCAGCTGTCTGCTTAGAGAATATCCACTTAGACAGAGGCTATGTATTTCCTACTCATTATTAATGTAGGCCAAAAACTATTCCAGCTTCACCTGCTGCTTCTAGATTGTTTATCTTTCCTATAAATACTGAGCACATTGGACTTTAAGCCTTTTTACCAGAATTACTGCAAAAACAGTTTGCAGTCTAAAGAATGTGATTTGCATAAAACAAGAACTTTTTTAACTTTCTGCTTAGAAACTTCTGGTATAGAAAACTGAAAATCATCATCTGAATCAAGGTGAGAGAAGTGTTTATCGCCATTTAGAATTTACTTTGCCCTTCTCACTGTTCCTTTTGGTCCCAGTCAACCACAGGTCCATTTCTTATCCCGACCAACCAATCACTTTTTTCTGTGACAAATGATTCATAGCATAGTTATAATAATATATATTGCATATAAACAAAATATGCAATTTTATTTTATATTGAATGTGATTTAGTAGCATTGAAGATATTTTCATTTTCATATTATCACCGATGCCCATAATATCTAGAACTTTTTTCATCATACAAAACTGAAATTGAAGTATTACATGGAACTTTATCCTGAATATATGAAAAACACTCATAACTCAATTTTTTTTAAAAAAAAGAGGTAATAGCTGGGTGCTGGTAGCTGACACATGTAATCCTAGCTACTGAGGGGTCTGAGATCTGAGGATCATGGTTCAAAGCCATCCCAGGCAGGAAAGTCCATGATACACTTATCTCCAATAAACCACTAGAAAACTGGAAGTGGCACTGTGCCTCAAGTGGTAGAACACTTGTCTTGAGCCGAAGAGCTGAGGGAACAGTTCCCAGGCCCAGAGTTCAAACCTCATGACTGACAAAAAAAAAAAAAAAGAGTTAACAACATAAGTAATGGATACAATTTTTAGGCATTTCATACTAATTTCATAGTAAGTTTGTCATAAGAAAAAGTCAAGCCAAAACCACAAATACAAGCAATAGTAATGTCATTACAAAAATTTAGAAATGAGTAAACACAGACATAGATGTGGAGAAATCAGACCCTTTGTGTATATAATGGAAATATAATATAAAATACTACAGGTATAGCAGTTTGGCAATGCCACATTTTTCAAGATGTATTCAAGATAAATTAAAACATATGTCCAAATAAACATTCATAGCAGTGTTCTTCACAACAGCAAATGCTCAGTATGTTCTAATTTAGTTATTTCATTTCAGATGTCATGATTTCCATCTCCATGTGGTTTACATTCATATTACATTGAGCAAGTTAAGTACTATTTTATATCCTACTTATATTTATTTTTCTCTAATCTATTTGTGTCTTTTATACTTTTATCCATTTACAGAAGAAGAATCGCTTTTCTGCTATATTATTTGCAGATATCAATGTCAATTTCAATTGAAATGTTCTTATTATGTATTATATGTGCTATTATATTTGCTATTTTTTATCTTTTTGAATTTTCTGTCAACTTTACATTGTTAATTTATTCAGTAAGGCCCATGATGAATATTAGTAGAATTACATTGAATTTACACCATGATTTGGGAGCCTTCACCATTCTAGAAATATCAATTATCCAGTCAATTGACATGGCATATTGCCCATTTTTAATTTTTTCATTCATTTCTTCTAGTGATTTTTTTATCGATTTCAAGTTACTATTTGTGCCCATATTTTAATTTGTTCCTAAGAATTTCATTTTTATAGTTAATATTACTTGATTTTGATTTCTTATTTTTTCAGTTATTGTTTGGAATGATGTTTTACTAAAGTTGGTATTTTATGCAATGGCTTTTCTTAATCAGTTTTTATTATCCACTGTTTTGGGAAGTCCTTGATATTTTCTACTCACACAATAATGTCTCCTGCAAATAAGAAAGCATAAATTTCTATCTTACAGGTTAATTTTCTTTTTATGAAATTTTCTCAGATTGTTTCACTCACTAGAAGTTATGGCACAATTTTGAACAGATATGATGAGAGGAAAACTTTATTTTTTTCCCCTTCAGATGTGGCTCAAGGAATTAGTTCATTCAGGTATGATCTTAGTTGTGAAATTTTATACAGTACATGCTCTTCATAATGTTGGGGCAGTTAGCTACAATTTTTGATCTGTTTATTGTTTAGTATGTTTTTTACAAATTAATATATTTTGGAAAATATGTTGAAATTATGAGATGTTTTCCTTTATTGTAATATACTGATAGATTACTGATGTTATGCTGTCTTGGCATGCTATGGAGTAAATCAACTTGTCATGGATACATTCTTATATTTGTCTTATTGGATGAAATGTACAGGTTTTTGTTAAAATATATTAGACATTAATATTTCATACCTGTAATCATAGCTTCTCAGGAGGTTGAGATCTGAAAATCATGGTTCAAAGCCACCCTGAACAGAAAGGTCCATGAAATTCCACCTCCAGTTAATCATCAAAAGAACACGGCTGAAAGTATGGTTCCAGTCATAGAATACCAACCATGAATACAAAAAGCAGAATGAGAGTGTGAGGTCCTTAGTTGAATTCCCAGTACTGTCAAAACTTAAAAGTAAAAATACTTTTATTTCTATTTATAAGAACCATTAGTAAATTACTAATTTTCTAGTGTTATATACAAATAATATTGTACTCCACAGTTCCTAAATTATGTAAAAAGTATATTCTCTTTATTTAAAAAAGATGTGTAAGACTGGCATTTTTTCCTTTCTAAATATTTGCTGAAATACTGTAAGAAATCCCCTGGACTTGTTTTTTTATTTCTACTATACACAATGACTTATTGATCTGATGCTAAACTATGTTTTTCAACTAGTTTTTCTTAAAGAGTGTATCTGAGTGTATCTTACAATTTTTCTCTTTAGCAGGGTTTAGGATAGCTAACTTCAATAAAACTATTGTGTGGTTGGGTAGATCAGTATTTAACATATTGTTGCTATTTTTCTCATCTGTATATTTTAATCCTAGTGCCCATGTCTATCTTTTTACTTGTGTATTTTCCTGATTTACTATATCTTCATTGAGAAGTTTCTTTGCTTTTTTGATAGGCTAAGATATGCTTTGCTTAACTGCCTTCTTAATCAGGATTTGCTAAAACTAAATTTATATGCTTTATTTTCACACAATTCAGAATTTTGGAAGTTGTTATTTTTAATAACTTTCTCCACTGATCTCACTTACACTTTTGTCAGATTCAAATAATTTACATGGCACAATGCTGTTATTTTCCATGGAATGTTCTGACAAGAGAAATATGCAAAATAACTGTATTAAATACTCTGAATCAACTATTTATAATAAATAGAAGCTTGAGGATTGTTCAATACATAAAAATAAATAGGAATACTCCTCTCAGTGATGTAAGGCTTTGTACATTTTCATTCCAGTCATTTTTCTTTCAGCATTTCACCTTTAGAGTTTAGCATATTACACTGTCTTGTATTAAAGTTCACCTTTCCTACCTTTTATTTAGTATTGAGGCTACCAAGATTATTCACTTATTTAACATTTGAACACTTGAACTCCCATTTTATTCTATATAATTTTCATTATTCATATATGTTCTATATATCTTGCCAGATGTAGTGGCACACCCTTGTAATTCCAGGAAGAAAAGGATCAGGGAGATTATGATTTTTGTTTGATCTAGATAAAATGTTAGTGAGATCCCTATCTCAAGAAATAAGGCAAATAAAATAAAATAATAATAAAAAAAGAAATAAGGCAATACAAAATAAGTGGTTTACATGTGTGACTGCAGGTGTGTAAGAGATGTATATAGAAGGATTATAATATGAGTTAGCCCCAGGCAAACAAAGGAGACTATATCTTTAAAAAAAAAAAAGAAACAAAGAGGAAAAAAAAAGAAAATTAAATTTAAAAAGTTAACAACAACCCAAACTGAAGATAGCTAAAATGGTAAAAGAGTATGGGCCTAACAAGGATGAAGCACTATATTGTTTATATTGCACATACATAAAATATTTTAAAATATTTTTCTTCAAAACACATCAGTTTCAAATGATCTTGCTATTTCCATGAAAAGGCTGGATTTTTTTGTTGTTGTTGTTCTGTTTGAGAGAGTATATATAATTATAGAAAAAATGAAGTATTCTTTGGACTTTGAAGTCTTTAAAATAGTGCCAAAATTCTCCTATTTTTTGGTGGTTTTCTGTGGTATTAATTACAAATAAATGATGATTACTTCATCTAGACAACAGTTTATTTTGCTTTAATTTATAAATCAAAATAGCGGCATTTAATTTATATGTGAAATAGATTGCTCATCAAATTTGCCTACAACAGGCCATGCCTTCAGTTTAAGACCTTTCTTTTGTTTCTTCACACATAGGAATACCCCTTTACATCAGAGAAACCTATTCAGCTTTAGGTCTCTTAACACAATACAACATACTATATTTAATTTAATTTATTTTTAAATAAATTGGAGTAGGAGCTGATTTGTTCAATTAAAAACACCTAACAATGAAAGCAACATTAGTAAATCACAAAATTATTGTACAAGTCAGATAATGATGACTGAGGATACATGAAAGAAAATATGGTACCATTTACCTTTTTTAGTCTTCACTCTCTGCAGTCTTGTATATGAGACTGTAATAACTGTCATGTACTTTTTTTGAAATTCTGAACTATGTACTCATCATTGCTGCTGAATTCTTTCTTCACTTAAAAGTGAAAATTTTTAACGATGTCTCCGTTTTTGTTTTAAACCTGTCTCTTACTTTTTGTTTAGGAATATCTAAAATGTGTAGTCTTCTGAAAATAATTACTTTTTGTTGTTTGAAATCATAATCATTTTTCAAAATGGTGTCTTGTACATCTCTTTTTTACAATGGGTCAACCTATATCCTTATTTCAGCATTTGGTTATTTCTCTTCTCCTTCCCATTCCTCAGCACCACACAAGCAGAAAAATAAAAAAAAAAAGACCTCCCAAATTAGAAAAATGTATATGCAAAATGCAGGACACAGAAATCAAATACATTGTAAACAGGGATTATACCATGGAGGAAGAACATACAAAAGAAACAAAAAAACTAACATGGTATATTATAAATACATTAAAAACAACAGCAAGAAAGATAACTTCAGTGGGGGAAGAGAGAAGTTGGGCAGGTGGGGAAGGAAGGGATGGTAGGGGCAAAACAAAGGTGGAGATAACCCTGCTCGATAGGAAATGTACTCATTACCTTACTCATGTAACTGTAACCCCTCTGTATAGTATTTTTTATTATTTTTTATTATTTTTTTATTTTTTTCCTGGTTTATTTTTTTTTATTCTAAAGATACTATACAGAGGGTAACAGTTACATGAGTGAGGTAATGAATACACTTCCTCTTGAACATTGTTACCCCCTCCATTGTTTTCC
>NW_012267361.1:919613-956400 GCF_000151885.1 Dipodomys ordii
GCCGGAACCCCGGGCCTGGTTCCGGCCCCAGCCTGGAGCGCGCTCGTTAGGCCTGTGCTGATGTGTATACCACCTAGGCTATACAGCCTGGGGGACACAGTTCAAATTTCTTCTACTGTTGGTGGTCTTGACCCAGGGGCACTGTTCCTGGCTTGGGCATTTAAGCTCCCTTCCAGGGGCACTATTGCTCTGGCCTGGCCAGCAGAGTGTGCTCCACGGGCTGGTGGAGCTCTCGAACAGTTCCCAGTTTTAGTGGGTCCTGTGGTCTGGGTGTTGGGATAGGGAGTCTAGGTCAGGGTCTGGGGATTCCCTCCAGCTCTGGTCTCCCTTGAGGGATACACTGTCCCCTGTGGGGTACTCACCCTGGAGCTGGTTGTTTCTGTATGGTGTAGGTCGTCAGTTGTTGTTGCAATCCGAGTTCAATTGGGGTGGTTGCGGGCTGGGTTGGGCAGTGGTGGCTCTGTGTGATTCTTTTCTGTCTCTGCCTCTGTCGAAGTTGTTGGGTCAAAAGTGTCCACGCTCAGGCGGCTTCTTCGTGGGTTGTGATCTGCAGGCAGCCCCCTGTGCCTCTGGGGCCCAGGTGGCCCCGCCGGGTAGTTGCGATCGCGATCGGGTGGGTGGTCTGCCGACAGGTCCCTTTGTCACTCTGCTGGTGCCGAGATGCTTTGGTGGGATGGAGCCTCTCTGCTCTGTTGGAGAGTGAGGGGTGGGTGTGGGATCCTCGTGGGGACTCCCGGCTGGTAGGTTTCTCTCTTCCTGGCGATCCGCTGTTCTGCAAACCGGTACCTGGTGATCTGCAAGCAGCCCCCTGTGACTCTGGGGCTCCGGCCAGGCCTCACTTTTCAACCTTGTCTGCCCTGGGGCGTATAGTATTTTTATAATAAAAATATATACAAAAATCATAATCCTTATGCTTTTATTATTTTGTTTGATAACAAAAATACGTTTTATAATAACATACAATGCTTATTAAATATTGTTCTCATTTTGTAACTATCTCCAAATCTAAAACTCAAAACTATTATATGAACACTGACTTGTAATTTTTCATATCTCAGATAAAATAATTGAGGGTTCAATGATTTCCAAATGAAATAAACACTAATTTCCTATGTTGTGGTATAAATTTAGTAAATCCAGAGCCACCTTTTCAAGATACTTGAGTAGTGCCAAGGATCTGAAAAATACTAACTGCATTCATCCATTTTTAAACAATACATCATTATTCATTTAATGCCTACTCAGTAACAATCTATTCCAGCTACATGATGAAAACAATGAAGAAAATAGGGAAATAACTTGTTTTAGTGATGCTAACATGACATTTTGCTGAGTAAAACAGTAACAGTAATCAGTCACAATATGTATTAATAATGATAACATTCGTTGTACTCTACCATAAACATATTATAGAATTGAGTAGCTATTAATTGTCACACTTTGCATATGACAAAGATTTTCTTAAATTTTCTAAAATGATTTTAAATTACCATATTATTAAAGTAGCGATGCCATTTACAGCACATTCACTCTAGACTGTTGCTAATACATGTAGTAGGCATCAAGTGAAAAAACGCTGAAGGAGGAACAATTTAGACCTGATATTCTGTCAACAAAGAACAATAGAACATGGAATGTTTTGTCTTTGAAAGGTTAAAAACTGAGGAAAAGTAAGTATGTGGGAGTATCTAATGAAGAAAGATTGTTTAGACTTCCCTGGTGTAAGGGTCTTATAGTGAGGAGACCACTCAGATTGAGACCACTCAGTCCCCAGTGAAAATGTAAGATTTTATTGAGTGAAAAGTGCTGACACACCAGGACCGCACCTGGAGTTGGGATCCCAGGAAACAGCCCTGAGGGCCAGCCCACTTCGGCTTTTAAGCATTATGGGCTGGAGTGGGGAGGAGTGGGGGGAAGCTGGGTGTTGGTTTTAGCCAATGATTGTTACAAGAAATGTGCACCTTAAGTTTAAATTTCCCGCCAAGGTTTTGCTGGTGGGAAGTAGGGGAATAGAACAAAGGGTGGTGATGGTTCCACTGGGTTAGGGCTCCCATTGCTCAGAAAACAGCAGAAGCAGAGTTACAGAGTTACATGGTTACAGAGTTGCAGAGTTATAATTACAGTTACTAGCTAAAGTAACAAGTTACCAGGGAAGTCTTATCCATAGCACACTTACAATTATATCATAAAAATCATTCATTATCCATTTTACACAATCCAAGTCAAATAACATATTCCATCTTTACCTTCTCCACCATATCATTCCCCCCTTTTGTTTTGTCAGGGGTCAATTCTTTGACCCCTGAGTATCCTTAGCTAGGGGCATATATTGGGAGCACAGGACCATGAATTTTACAGAACCAATATGATCTTGGATATATTTAGTTATGCATTTTAGTGTACAAGGTCCTTTACATATTTATTTATCTATCTATCTATCTATTTATTTATTTGGTACCAGTTTGAACTCAGGGCCTGAGTGCAGTCCCTGAGCTTTTACCATAATGGCTGGTGCTCTACCACTTGAGCCACCGCCCCACCTTTTTTTTAGCATATTTAATCAATGTGTTTACCAGGCATGGTCCCACTGTTCATGCTACTAAAATTATTATTACAGGCCATGCTAAGGTCGAGATAAAAGTCCTTAGCCATGGTTTGCAATCAAAGAAGTTTTGATACCAATTTGAGAATCGTTGCCGGTTGTCCTCACTGACACACAGGTCCTCTCTTACTTTGGCTAAAATATCTCTAATTATATCAGATGGGTTTGTGTAAAAGCAACAGGCCGTGCACAAACCTTCTTCTATGAAAAGGAAGTCTAGTCCCTGGTCATTACCTTTGCCAATGAGACTACCTGGCTTTTTAGCCAAGAGGGTCTTTGAATGATTCTAAGACTACCTCAATGCTTAGTTCTCTGAGATTTTTATCTCCAACTATCAAGGCTAGTGTTCCCTATGCTTTGGATCCTGAAATTCCTACTCCCACCAGCAGTTGACCTAAAAGCAGGGGCTGCTTGATGAACTAAACTAGCGTCTAAGTTGAAATGGGCCCACCCCACTATACAGACAGACATAAAGAATAATTTCACATCAGTACACCAATCCTGACTCTCTGTATATAAGCTCCATTTTAAGACATACTTATACCATTTGCTACATACTTAAACTTTCTGGGGTTTTTCTTCTTCCCTTAATAAGCATTTCAGGACAACCTTTACTTTTAAAATACTTTATTTAAAAGAAACCATTTTTTTAAATCCTTTTCCAAAGCTTTCTTTACTACCCTCTTTCTTTACAATTCCTTGAGCTTTTTTGTGGCTAGAGTTTAAAACTGCCCATTTTTCCATTGGCTTATGGAACCAAGCTATCTCAGAGCTGCCTCAAGGTACCACTGGAATGGAGAAGCTTTCTAGATTTTACTTAAGAGTGGGGCTGGGTCTTATTCTTCTTACTACCTCCACTGATAAAGATCTCTTCTTTACAGTCATTGTTGGTAGCTGTCTGGTAGGGGAAGGAGATGTAAGGGATATGGTATTCTGGGTTCACTCACAACCGATGAGACAGAGTCTAGTCTGGCGGGGTTTGCACTTTAACACACACCCAGGAGGAAGCAAGTCATTACCATACCAGAGTCAAACTACGCTGTGACCATAGAGTGGATTTCTAGTCCCTATACCTTGAAGTGCCTAGGGCAAACCAGTGATGTTGTCCTTGCTCTCAATACCCACTGTGAGAGTAGAGAGGGTTACCGGATAGCAACAAAATAATGTCCCACAAGATGTTAGTTTCAGGAGACCCAAAGCAACTTTCCACTGGGAAGCAGTCATGGGTGATGGAATCAGGCAGTTTAGTCCACTTTTACCATGGTGGAGGTGGTCAGGGTGATGATGTAGATTTCCCCTCCAGCTGACTGTCAGACTGTCTTTGAACTTTACTCAGAAGGGTGGGCAGCTGCACCAGGGCCTCTCAGCAGCTCCAATGGATTGTTACACCTCATGCTGGGCTGGAAATTTCTACATAGACTGGTTAAAGATGCATGACATAGGCTTCACAGGCTGGTGTCCAGCTGGTCTTTAAGGCAACCTTTTAGGCAGTGGCCTAGGACAGTTTACCAGGGTGACAATTTTTTTTTTAACTAGATATTCCTTTTGATAAGGCTAGGATTTTCTAGATAGACACAGAAGGCTCGGGCCTGTACCACTATTACACATGCCTCTTCTTTCTGTCTATTCTGCCTCATTTTTCCAAAAATGACTCATCTCCTGACCCTGAAAGAGGATTGATGGGAGAAGGTCCATCATCTGTAACTTCTTCAGGCTGACCAGGGGCACTGACCTTGCCTAGCCAAGAACTCATAATGTTAGCCTATTTTACCAAAGGATTGCCAGGAGTAGATGTCATTAAAAACAATATTTTACTCAAGATTATAAATTATATACAACATTTAACTTTTAGCAACTGCACAAACTTTTTCTTGGGCTATGGCAGTATAGCTTGTTCAATACCCAGTCTGGCTGGGAAATCTGATCTCCTGTGACCCCAACAATGCCTAAATTATTTCTGTAGGCTTTTAAACAAATCTCAATAGGGACATAATCCCAGGTCCACAGAACTCTCCCTTTCCTGAACAAATGAATCCATGTGGTTGGTGCCCATCCAAAGCCCATTAGTGCTTTAAGCAGATATAGGGGGGTTGGCGCTGATCAATTTTTGAAGGGCCATGCACAAATGACTCCTGGATCTGACACCATTTCTGTCATCCAAGAAGTGGCTTACTGCCTCAGGATGCTCCATCATTTGTCAGGGTCCCAGGAGTGCCTTTCTCCATGCTGGGATAAATGCACCCTTGGCATTTTCCTTGGTCAGTTTCTGGACTTGAACTCAGGGTTTGAGCACTTCAGCACTTCAGCTCAAGGCTAGCACTCTGCCACTTTGAGCTCCAAACAATTCCGCTTTTCCAGTACTTTGCTTGTGGATTAGCAATGATAGTCTCACAGGGACCTTTCTCTGCCTGGGCTGGCTTCAAACCAGTTTTCAGATCAATGAGTCTTATAAAAGGCCACTTTACTCCAATGAAAGCAACAAGGTGGTCAACATAGAAGAAACTTTGTAAGCATGCTCTTACCTGAGACTTATTAAGGGCCCAAGCTACATCTGACAAACTTGTGAAACTCCTCTGTCCTTCTCTGTGGGCCTGCAGCAAACTGTTACAAAAACCTATAATGACAAACTGAAATAGCAATTAAACAATAATTTTGGTAGCTCTATTTTTATTCCATTTTAAAACAAACAATTTAGGACAGTTTTAGTTTCTTATGTCCAAGAAACATTTCTGATTTTTTAAAAGCTTTTTTACTAACCTCTGTACACTTCACACTTCAGTTTTCATTTGTATTTGAAGGACTCATTGAAATCTTGGGACACTAGGCACACTGCTGTGGGCTTTAAGAGGGACTTTTTTTTTCAGTCTAGTTACTGTCTAGAAAACAAAACCTTTAGGAAATTCTGAACACAAATAGCAGTTTTCTTTAATGCAAGAATTACACGCACTAGTAATGGACCAAGAATCCAGACTTGACATCGTTTTTTTTACCTTTGAAAACAGATCTAAATGCAGAATGGCACTGAAACAAATTACCTCACACAGAAAAATCTTTTAACCCTGTTTTTAAAGGCTTTAAATATTTTTTAATTCGTCCAAGGGGCAGTTTTAGTAATACTAATCACATCATCATATTTCTCACTTTACCATCAGGTTTTCAGTGTCCATTCTTTCCACCATGCATGGATTCCCCACTATGTGTGGTGCACTAGGATTCATGGCTGCTGCCTGAGTAGTAGATAAGGGGCCCTGCAGCTGCCCAGACCTGAAGGTCGCTCTAAGGGGCTCTTGCTGCCTTATATGGTGGTAGCTGCCCCAGAGAAGTGCTATCCCAAGGTAGAGGGCTTTGGAGGCTGATTATTTACTGGCTGATTATCTACTGCTTTTACTACTAGTGCCTAGTGTTGCCTAAGAAAGCTATAAGAAGGAAGCTCATTAAATTAATAGGTCATTTATTGGTTCATCCTAAGTTTTTCCTATCCTAAAATACTGAAGTAGTTTTAGATTGACAGAACATTTAAAGTCTTTAGCAACACTAAACAAACCTTTACATTTAAATTTAGAATACTTATTCCCAAATTGAATCCCAAATCTCCGATGCCTTTTTGCTAAGCCAGATAACTTGATTACAGCTTAAACAGCTTTATGCATTTTAAAACACCAGATTTTAAAATACCATTTTTTTACCTTTTAAATTAAAGAATCCTTAGAAAGCCTTTTAATTAAAGTTTCTTTTAAAACAATGAAATAACTTTTTTAAACTTTTAGAAATGTCCACACATAACTTTTTAAAAAATTTTTAACATAAACTCATCCAAAAAATATTTTTAAACAGCATGCTGAATTTTTTTTTCTTGAACATGTTCACACACGTATTATCACACACTCAATCACACAGATCTTAAAGAGCTCAAAAATGAAATTCAGCCATATATCCATTTTCTAGAATTTTTAGTGCCAAGGTCTCTCTCTCTCTATCTTTCTCTCTCTCTCTCTCTCTCTCTTGCATATGACAAAAATTTAGGACAAGACTTTTTAACAGAGCACTTTTTGCTGGGCTATATTTTTCCAGGGCTCACTTGTTTATGTCTGCATTTTACCAATTGGTCTTTTGAATAACTTCAATTGGAGGAAGGCTGAGGGAAAGGGAGGGTGTCACCTGAAACTAAACATTACTAGATGAATGTCTCTGAACCAGACTCACAGCAGTCTACACCCTTCCCTCAGGCATCCTCCACAGGGAGACAATGCAGCCTGAGGCTTATGGGGGTACCAAACCAGTCCTACAACATTCCATGCCTCATCTCTTCTGCCTCTGCTGCCTGGTGAGGGGAAGAAGACATAGCTGGAACCTCTACTCCCCTAGAGATGTCCAAATAAATAACAAACACACACAACAACAACAACAACCAAGAATCCACATTTAAACTGGTACCAATGCTAAAACGGTACAAGATAAGACAACAACTAAAGGCTGAGTTCAGGCCTAGTGAGCCCCAGCTCATCCCTACTGTAACTCTGTGTAGCTCCCACTCAGCAAGCTGAATCCAGAGTCCACTGAGTGAGCCTGCCACTCTCACCCAGAACCTCCCTCCCTCAGAAAAACATATAATGAGACAGGACAGAGAAACAGAGACTTAACCCCAAAAAGGTTTTTTTTTTCTTTCATGGTATGTCTGGCACTCATGAACTGGCTGTTGGAGTGGTGGAAAGACCATGGGGTCCTGAAAAGTCTCAGGGGGGTGCCTCCCCTGTGGAGATTTCCATCCCCTAGGAGTCAGCCCACTGAGGCCACCGCCAGTGGAGTGGGCTCAAGGAACCCAGATGCCTGACCCATGTCCTTCTGATGGTAAATGGAAAGGGCCACGTAAGTACACACATAGACAAAGAATGGACAAATACATGGCCACACAGACAAGAAACCAGATCTGATATGAAATAAGCCAGGCTTAGATTGGAACCAGATTCAAAATCAAACGCCTGATTGGTTACAGTAGACAGGGCAAACACGGGCTCGGGGCATCCCCCAGGGACCTCTGACTCAGATTAATGCTGCATCCAGCTATCTCATGAGTCTCCCAAACATGCTCACTACACAAACCAACTCACCTCTGGACGTTTGCAGATTTTCGCTCCAATAGCAAAAAGGCAGGTGCTTCCAAACATGCAAATGAGCATCTCAGCCTAGGTGGAGCCAATAGTCAGTGGAATCTGGGAACAAAAAGGCAGGGTGCCTCCAAACATGTAAACTGGCAGCCTGGCCTCAATGGGAGCTTGTGGACAGTCAGAACCCCCTTACCTGGAGGGTCATCATGCTGTCAAATCTTGGTGGGACCTCCAGAATGTAGTTGGGGGAAGGGAGCAGTGAGACTACTCAGTCCCCAGTGAAAGTGTAAAAGATTTTATTGAGTGAAAAGTGCTGACGTGCCAGGACTGCGTCTGAAGTTGGGATCCCAGGAAAGGGCCCGATTTCCAGCCCACATGGACTTTTTAGCACTTTGGGCTAGGGTAGGGAAAGGGGGAGGTTGGTGTTTGTTTTAGCCAATAATTGTTACAAGAAATGCACACCTTAAGTTTAAATTTCCTGCCAAGGTTTTGCTGGTGGAAAGCAGGGGGATAGAACAAAGTGTGGTGTCTGAGTCCTATTCAATATAGAATTTACATCTTGCCCTTAGGCAGCAATAAGGGAAGATAGGATGACTTGCCTTTTCATTTCTCCAGCTTGATATACTTCTTATTTCAATAAGGAGCATATTGTGGAGGTCACATATTCTAATTTCCTTCATAAACAAAATATTACATATAAATAGAAGCTATCAGGAGCTTTCAGTGAAACTGGATTAAAAAATCATTCATTATGGAGACAGATAACAGATTAAAAATATTTTTGTAGAGGTTTGGGGATTGATAGAAAACCCACGATGAATAATTTTGATCAACAGAGTAGTGATATATCTAGGACTGTAAAGTAATTAATGAGAATGAGTCATTTGTTTCTAATATTTGATGATTAGATGAAAATTATGAGTTTGGGGCTGGGAAGGCATCTCAGTGGTAGAGCGCTTGCCCTGCATGCCTGAGGCCCTGGTTTCGATTCCTCAGCACCACATAAGCAAAAAGAAAAAAGCCGGAAGTTGCGCTGTGGCTCAAGTGGTAGAGCGCTAGCCTTGAGCTGAAGAGCTGAGGGACAGCGCCCAGGCCCAGAGTTCTGGCCCCACGATGGGACCACCCCCCTCCAAAAAAAAGAAAGAAAATTCTGAGTTTGTTCACTGTAAAGTATTTAAACCTTCAAGGCCAGAAGAAAGCATGAAGAGAAAGAAACCATACATAGCATAAAATGCAAAAGCAACCAAATAGAAATTCATGGGGAAGAAAAGAAGATACCATATACAAAATTTAAAAAGGCATTTCTAATCATTTTGCTTATGAAAAATGTACAAATTAGAAAAGTTACAGTTTTTCAAGTTCTCAAAAACAGTAAGGCTCAGCATATTAGCTTTTGGCATTGTTTTTCCAATTTTCAATTAACAAAATGTAAGGTCCGCTCCTGGATGGTGAGCAGACTCCACCCTCCTCGCAGCAAAGTCTCCACCCAGTACCTGCATTACCTAGGCAACTGGGACACCTGGAAGAGGTCACATCTGCATCCTCCACTGAGGTCACAACTGAATTTGATGTGGCCATACCCTTCTCCACCCATACCCTAAATAAGGCCTAGCACAGGCCCAGATGCTCTCTCTCTGCTCTTTGCTAGCTCTCAGCTTTTCCTTCTCTTCTCTTTCCCAGCTGCCTTCTCTTTTCTAACTCTCTCTCTGCTCTTTTCTAGCTCTTTCTCAACTCTTTCCCACCTTTCTCAGACGCTCTCTTTTCTGCTGTCTCTGCTCTTGTCTAGCTCTTCTCAAGCTCTTTTCTCTCTCTTTCCTCTCTCTTTCCCAGCTCTCTCTCTTTCCTAGTCCTTTCCCAGCCATGTGGAGTGCCAACCTTGCCTGGTCCCAGCAGGTCTACTGAATAAACCTACCCCTTACCTGAATACCACCTGCGTGCTGCTGTTCTTACTCGGCTACCTCTTTTTAAAAACTTAACACATAAGACTTATGTAATTATGAAGCAAGAAGAATTGGGCAATATATAGTCCTGTTCGTGGAAATTGGTGAAAAAATTTTCATTCCCATAATCATTGATTTTTTTTATTTCACCCAGTTTGTGAACCATTTCCCTGACATTACTTGTAAACTAAGCTTAACAATGCATAATTTAATAGCATTCAGTTGGTTTCTCATGGAGAATTAAACTTGCTACCATATATGAGCATGTAATTATCATTTTTTGTGTATGTGCCTGATTTTTCAAAATATTTTTAGTGTAAAGATACTGTACAGAGGGGCTGGAAAGGTGGCTCAGTGGTAGAGTGCTTGCCTTGCATGCATGAGGCCCTGGGTTCGATTCCTCAGCACCACATAAGCAAAAAGAAAAAAGCCAGAAGTGGTGCTGTGGCTCCAGTGGTAGAGCGCTAGCCTTGAGCTGAAGAGCTGAGGGACAGCACCCAGACCCAGAGTTCAGGCCCCATGGACCCCCCCCCCAAAAAAAAAGATACTTTACAGAGGGGTTACAGTTACATAAGTAAGGTAATGAGTACATTTCCTATTGAGCATTGTTATGCTCTTCTTTGTTTATCCTCTACTAATCCTTCCTTACCCACCTCCTCCACTCCTCTCTCCTCCCCCACCAAGTTGTAAAGTTTGTTTTCAACAATGTCTGTATATCTCATTGTTACAATGGGTCTACCTGTATCTTTGTTTCAGCATTTTGTTATTTCCCTTCCCATCCCCAAATTAGAAATATGCATATACAAGATGCAGGGCACCAGAATCATTATCCATTTTTAACAAAGGGAAGTGTGGTATTTGATGGGAAATGAGTCAAGGATTTCCCAAATAGGAAAATAATATTATTTGATTAACAAAAAAGAGTATAGCTATTAAATTGCTCTCTGAAATTGAATAGACAAATGTCTCTTATAGTGTTCTCATTTTAAATGCAAAGTGTAGTGTGGATATATAGGAGTCAGTCTTCCTATGCTTGAATAAATAGTGAGAGATAGCCTTGACTATGCAGTTTATTAAGGCTCAAAGGAGACACTTGATATTGTGTTTATTCAAGTATAAAAATCTATTTACTTAAGAAATACAAATATATTCTTAGATTGTCCATATGAATAAATACAAATTCATTTACATGAATAAAATATTCAAACCTACTGTTGAGAATTAATGCTCTCACTTGTTTTATAAATAATTTGTTAATATTAATAACAGTAATAACAAAAATGCCATGTAGCTTTGTTTTCATTATGTTCATTGATCAAGTTAAGAGAAAAAAAATATGCTCTCTACATTTGTGAATATTTAATGATTGTAAAGACAGAGAGCTAGTTTCTTTTTTCCTTTTACAGTTTGCCTGTTCCAGGGATAGAATGTGGTGTCTCATGCTCTAGCTCAGACTCTATGCTGATTAATTAGAGATGAAATCTCTCAGACTTTGATGCAAGGGCTGGCCTCAAACTTTGGCCTGCCAAACCTCAGCTTTCTGAGTAAATAGGACTATAGCCCTGAGCCACTGTTGCCCTAATCCCAGGTCTGCTTTTTGCAACATATATGTAGGTGGGATCATAGATTTAAACATCTATGACTAAATCAAGTGATAACAATCCATTAAAACAGGTATAATGAAAGTAATTTTGCAAAAAAATGATCATAGCTTCATTACATGTCTGAAAATATTACTCTGTATTTCATGAAATACACATTATAGGTTTCATTCATTATGTAAGTTAATCTGGAATTGGATAATGTTACTATTCTGATTTATTGTGTAGCTCTGATATGTGTGCCTGTGTGTGTATGTGATGTATGTCACACATGTAAAGCACATTCATCCTCTCCCTCAGCTGCAAACCCAGCCCTGTACGTGTGAATTTAGGCTGATGACAATCAACTAGTATCCTAAAAGCCACATTTAGTCTCCATTGAGCTGTTTAAACCCTACCTTGATTCTAATCACTGTTTCAAACTTGTAGTTAATTATTTAACTTCTAATTCTACCCTTATTCCTCCATTAATTCTATAATAAAATTCTTAGTATTATATTCAACCTCTTCATTCCCATCATCTGACAAGTCCATTTCCCATATATGTCATGAACTATGTTCTTATGAGATTATCAAAACACATTCTATTCTCACATAATTACTAAAATTGCTAATTACTAGTATAAAATGTCAAATATAGTGACAATATCTTACTAACATTCTTTCTTCCTCTCTTGTCGCGACCGCCTGGACCCGCAAGGATGACGCGACAACAGGTCCTTCTTTCAGACGGTTTATTCAGGACCTTGTTTACAGCTTCTTTTCTCCTACTTCTCTCCTGCCCGCTTCTTCCTTCTTCTTCCTTCTTCTCCTGCTTCTCCTTGTTTCTCCTTCCCATCCGCCCCCGCGCTCCGGTTATAAGCCTCCTGGATGGCCAATCCTGAAGCGCCATGTGGCATATACCGATAGGGCTGCAAACACGGAAGCAAACTAGGAGCCAAGTCATAGCCATATAAGGAGTTGTTTTTTACAGAGAGCACTCGTCACGGGAAAGACGGAAGGCGGGAGCCTGCGCCATTTTAGGTCGCAGCCGCACCACGCGGCCCCGCCATTTTAGCTACAATGTTGCTTTTGCAGCCGTCTTTGGCCACGGCTCCCGCAGCTCTCCACACTCTCTAACTCATTTTGAGATCTTATCTACAATCTCTGCACAGATAAATAATTTAGGCATTTTCTTTTGGATGAGATTGATTGCCTTTTTATGCTCCAGATCCTATTCTGAACTTCTTAAAACAGCTCTTATATAAAACTCATTTGAATTCTGTTCCTTTATTTCTTAAGCTAGGTTTTTAGTTGTACTTTATTTTCCTATTCAAATTTATAATTTGAAATGTAGGTAATTCAAATATTCCCCACAGAAATTACTGATGCACTCAGTGTGTGGAATAAGTATACTTAAATTCTACTTTTGAAACATCTTCCTAACAATGTCACTGTTCAAACATCCCTGGCAATATTTATTTCTTTCTTTTGGCACTGCCCACTTTTTGTATCAGTACATTTATTTTGTCCTTTGATATCACTAATAAAATTACACAACTATCTGTCCCATTTATGAATATCTATTCTATATTTAATTTTAATTTCAAATTTGGTTACTTTCAAGACAATTTTTACTTGAAATGAATTAATGACTATAGTAAAATTACTGTGCTATTAGTATTTTGTAATACTATCTTACCCTATTCAACAAATCCACTACAAATTTGTGAGAGAAATTTCAGCCATTTTTACCAATAGATCTTCAATTTCAAGAAGTTTCAGGGAAAGAAAAAAAAAAAACAAAACAAAACTATGTACCTTAAAGTGAAACAGAAAACAAGCCTCATTATCTCTGTGTGGAAAATGATTTGATCCCTAATGTAACAGATTCTTGCGGTAGACTTCTTTAAAAGGTGTTCTTTTTTTTCCACTTTGAAATTCTCATAAAACTGCATGGATGTATTGCTTTTCAGTTTTTCTATTTCTCTTGCAATCATTTATTAATCACAAGTGAATTAACAAGTTCTTGTGCTCTGCTTGTCTTTAATTTTGGTAGTATTAATTTTAAAGCACATTGACACAGTTGTGTGCATTTGGGAATGTATTTATTTTCAATGTGCATATTTTCAATTATACAGAAATGCTCAAAGCCTGGCCTTTGCCCTTGAGTATCTCATTAGTGAATGATAAGACAAGTAATTGCAATAAACAAATTAAGTTCTACAATAGAAATGCTGTGGAAATTCACTAGAAATCTAGACTCCCCAGAGAAACTTATTCTTCATTCACAGGATAAATTACAAACACTGTCAAAACAAGGTTTGAGCAAGCATGATAAATATGGAGAACAAATCATATATATTTATCATCACTATACAATGTGTGTATGTGTGAAGTACAGAGGTTTGAACTTAAATCCTTCTGAAGTACAAGTAAAAGGCCTTCATATACTACACAAACACACACATACATATGTATGTATATATACTGTATACCTATAGAATATATATATATATGTACATATATATACACATATGTGTAGTATAGGGGATTGAACTCCAATCATTATATATCTGTATATCTGTGTATATGAGTATCTGTGTGTGTGTGTATGTATGAAGTACAGGTGTTTGAACTTAAGTCCTTGTACTTAAATTCAAGTACAAGGCAATATACTGGATGATTAGCTAGATAGATGGTAGATAGATCAATCAATCGATAAATCGATTGATCGATCGATAGATAGTACAAGAGTCTGAAATTAAGGGATGAGAAGGGGACACAAATGAGGAGGCAAGAATACTTAATAAGAAATGTACTCATTGCCTTGCCCTTGTAATTGTAACCCCTCTGTACGGTATTTTCACAATAAAAAAAATTTAAAGAGTTTGAAATTATGTCCTTTAGGCAAAATAATGATTGCCCCTTAAGCCATATCACCAGTAAATAAATAATACTTACTGATATAAAAGGAGCATAGATGACCAAATATCTAAAAACAAAGTATGACTATTAATAATGGGGAATAGCCTAGAGATTATGAAAGGTAGTTTAATGTAGTTACAATGTCTGAAGAAAGGAGAGAGAATGGGAAGAAGGAGACATGAGTTATTCTTTTTAATATTTCAAATTGAAATTGAAATTTAACTGTATTACTACATATATATACAGATACAGATACAAATGAGCATATTTATACACTGCTAGTATTATTGCCAATTACTTTAACTGTTACAGAAATTAAAATATCAAATAAACAGATACAAACATATTGATTAATTTTCTTAGGCATTCCAAATTATCTTTATTTTATCTATAATTTAATCAGATTATTTCCTTAAGGATTTGAGCATTAAAAAATTGATGTTAAGATAGATGTTGAATACCAAGTAAGTCATTGCATAAATGGGTATTTTCAGAAAATACATGTGAGTTATTGTAGGGGTATGACTCAATATGCTCATCATAAGCAGAAAATACCATAACCCCCAAATTTATTTAATGTCATAAGGTATTAAACATGACAGTTTAACAGAGACTTACTTCATTTTCTTTCTTATTTTTGGGGGGAGTGAGGTCCTGGGGCATTAGTGCTGTTCCCATGCTTCTTTTTGCTCAAGATGCATGCTCTACCACTTGAACTACAGCACTACTTCCTAGCTTTTTAGAGTATTTTATTGGAGATAAGAGTCTCAGGAAGTTTCCTGCCTTGGCTGGTTTAGAATTGAGATCCTCAGATCTCAGCCTCTTGAGTATCTAGAATTACAGTCATGAGCCACCAGCATCCAGCTAGCAGATATTATTTTAAATGTGTTTAAAGTAAATTATGTTAGAGTCAGAATAAAAGTTATTAATACCAGGCCCTATTTTTTATAAAATGTGTGATACCATATTCAATGTATTGAATATTCTACTAAACTTGAAAGAAAAAATAAACAATTGTCATACTGTTCTTGCCACTTTTTTGAAGTAAAAGAAAATATTAGCTAAATTAAGTTAAATTCAAGTATCACTAGAAGGGAACTTTCTGTCTTTTTATTTTCAGAGGGCTTTAAAAACATATTTTTACTAACGGAGTGTACTTGAGCCTTCTAATTTTGTTAAGATGATTGTACAACCTGGAAAAGCTGTTACTGCTATTGATATATAACATACTACTATTATTGGTCACTCTCACTCTTTCTCTGTGTGTATATATACATATATATAGATATACGTATATATCTATATATATATACACTTTAGGGGTCTTGTCAACTTTGAAAAAAGTATACCAGTTTACCATGTTGAGTTGTCATTATTGTACAGAAATTAATAGACACATTGGTCTAGCAATGTTAAATTTATTTTTTTCCCATTTGAATGGGAAGGTAAACATACTATATTAAATACTAAGATCTTATCTATGTGGATTTGATTACAGAAAGTAGTGAAGTATTCTCTACATAATTAAATACATTTTAAATAATATGAACATGATTAATATACTCTTAATTCTTTGGATGTGTACATGTAATATGTATATATACACACATGCATAGGTATGTATATATGTGTGTATAAATATCTCTATAAGTATATGCATATAAATGCATATTCAAGCAGGACTGTGCCAAATTATTAAAGCTATTTAAAGTGCAAGAGTTTAAGTAATCTACACATTCTTTTTTATGTGGGTAAATATTTCAGAATATTTAATAAGAAACTAAATATTATATTGAATAACTTAACCATCAAGCTCTAACAGTACCAGTGTAAAAAGAAAATCAGAAAATGGAATCACAGCTAAGAGTGAAAGGCAATGGAAAACAGCCAGATTAACATCTCCATCAGTCCCTGTCATAGAGCATGCTAAATATTCTTCAAAATAAGAATTATACAGATTCCAGCAATTATTGTAAATATGTTTAAAATTGTATTAGCTGATTTTGTATTCTAAGTTATCTGAAGTAGATAAGACTGGTATTTTAATTTTCTTGACTCATAAAAATCTCTTCCAAATTCTTTCCTTTTTTATCTACTAACATAGTTTCCTTTGGTGGGGAGGCTTGACCCCAGAGTCTCCAGCAGTTCATCACTTTTTCGCTTGAGGCTGGCATTCTTCCTCTTAAGCCATACCTCAACTTATAGTTTTTTGTTGTTTAATTGGAGATAAGACTCACTTGGGTTTGTCTGCTTGGGCTGGCTTTGAATCACAGTTCTCAGACTCCTGAGTAGCTAGGATTACAGGTATGATCCCCTGGTGCCTGGTTTTAACATAATTTCATTCATTCTTTTTTTTTATTGTGAAAATACTGTACAGAGGGGTTACAATTACATGAGCAAGGTAATGAGTACATTTCTTTTTTTTTTTTTCTCTTGCCAGTCATGGGGCCTGAATTCTGGGCCTGGGTGCTGTCCCTCAGCTCTTCAGCTCAAGGCTAGCACTCAACCACTTGAGCCACAGTGCCACTTCTGTTTTTTTCTGCTTATGTGGTCCTGAGAAGTTGAACCCAGGGCCTCATGCACGCAAATCAAGCAGTCTACCACTGAGCCACCTTCCCAGCCATGAGTACATTTCTTATCAAGCATTGTTGCCTCCTCTTTTGTTCCCCTTCCTATCCCTTCCCATAATTTCTTACATAGTTTAATCATGGTATAATAAGAACCTAGTATTCAAGGCTTTGAGTTCAAATTCTCATATATATTTAATATACTTGTAATATTTACATATTTAATATACATTTAAGTTATATAATTTTATAATGATACTAATTAATTCAATAACTATATGCTTATAAGGAGAAAAGGGAAAAAGGCAGAGAGCAAGATACAGAATGAGAGAGGGAAAAAGAGAGACAAAAGAGGAGAGAAAGAAGATAGTCACTGACAGATTTCCACATCTTTCTCATGGTTTTGGATGCAACTTCTGTGGGTGTTTCTTTAATTAATGACAAAAATAGCAAAAATTGTAACTATTGATTTCTTGCAATATTATCATTCTGATTTAGTGATTCTCCTTTCATATTTTATTAATCTTTCTAATTTGCTGATTCAAAATAGGAATGTTTAATTTAGTTTTATGCATACACTTGCTGGAAGTGCCAGTTTAAACAGTAATCACAATGGGTTGCTTTAGTCCTTGATCATGTGGATTAAGAAGAGTTTTTCTGATGCTGATTCACTAAAATAAATCAGGTTGTGATAGTGAAATCCCATCTACTAGTCTGCTTTTATCCTCAAAAATATTCTATTATTGTGTTCATCTAGCCATTAGAGAAATAAAACACCTTACATAAACTTTAAATTTATCAAATGTTTGTCACAAAAAATAATTGTGAGAATTTTTCTCCTATGTAACATCAAAATATTTTGAGTACAAAAAACTGTTTTTTATTGTGAAAATTCTATACAGAGGGGTTACAGTTACATGGGCAAGGTAATGAGTGCATTTCTTATCAAGCATTGTTGCCTCCTTCTTTGTTATTCCCCTCCCACTTCCAAAACTACACTCCCCCCACCTTGCCTAAATTGAAAGCTGATGGTATTCTGTTTATATTTTAAATTTGCTACTAATATAAATGGCAGATATTTGACACTGAATGTAGAAATTGGACTTTTGCTTTATATTCAGCATCATTAGTCATGATACAAGAAGAGAGGCTAAGTGTTATGGTTAAAACTGGAATACTGTACTGTAATCAACATTGTTCTCTAGGAGAACTAGCTGTTTTTTAATGAGGAAAGCTTTTCTTCAATAACCCTAGGGAATTGTGAGGTCTTGCTAGTCACTGAATATATAGACTCTATTCCCTCAGAAAGCTATTAGCCAGCCAGTGTGCTCATCCAGTTGCTAATACTAATCACTCCAGTTATGCTTAGAGAGGCACAGGTTTATTATCACTCTCTGACAAATGGGATTCATAAAATTTTCTATCCATGTTAGTGAGACTTAAAATCTCATTATATTTGTCCCAGCTCTCAATTTCTGTGAGATTTTAATCAAGGATAAAGTAAGTGTGTGTATGTGTGTGTGTGTGTATATGTGTGTGTGTGTGTTCCTAAGACATATAGTGTATATTTCATGTCTCAGTATATTTACATATTGTATATGTATGTGTGTGTGTATATATATATATATGCATATATATATATATATATATATATATATATTTAGTAACTTTATAGGTTTTCATTTCTATTACTACATGTTAATTTAAGATGGTTTAACCAGGGCTTGGAAGGTGTTTTAGTGGTAGAGTGCTTGCTTTGCATG
Source organism: Dipodomys ordii (assembly GCF_000151885.1). NCBI lineage: Eukaryota > Metazoa > Chordata > Mammalia > Rodentia > Heteromyidae > Dipodomys > Dipodomys ordii. The sequence continues at coordinate 938,099 of NW_012267361.1, forward strand.
TATGAGTCACTGGGCTCGATTTCTCAGCACTACATAAACAAAAATAGCCAGACGTGGCCTGTTGCTCAAATGGTAGAGTGCTAGCCTTGAGCTGAAGAACTGAGGGATAGTGCCCAAGCCCAGAGTTCAGTCTTCACGACCACCACCACCAACAACCAAAAAATAAATAAATAAATAAAATGGTTTAACCAATTGTGCCAGTTTAAATGGGCAAAAAGTTAACAAAACTCAACAGATCAAGTAAGTGGGATGTGGTGACATATGCCTATAATCTCATATATTTTACAGATAAGAGTAAGAGTAATGTGGCATGAGGCTGGCTCTAGGCAAAAAGAGGCTACACAGAAATGTAAAATATAGCTTAATTAAAGGTATAACTATAAAACATATAAGAAAAGGAAGCAAAAATTGGAACTAAGGAAACAAAGATGAAAACATTATAAAATTAGTTTCAATTTCAGTAAATATTTTCATGAAATTAATAATGTCTCATTTATATTCTGAAACTTAAATGCTAAATATGGATTAATGGCTATTAGTTCATCATTTTGTGCAATAAGAACAATTCAAATAATTAAATTAAAATAAAATTTCTTAAGACACATTTTTCAAGATGGTACCTAAATTAACTTACCCAAATCTACGACAACACTTGTAAAATGTATCCAGAATTTTATTAAACTCATTTGTTGTGGCATTTTCCCAATTGTAAGTGCTAACTCAAAATTAAAACAAAATGAGCTTAATTCCAAACAGCCTTCTTTATCTAGCCACATTTATTGCTGATGAAGTTTAAAGGGTTAGAAGATAAGCAGAAGGCAATGGTTTCATTTAATCCCAAGCTAAACAAATAAACTTTAAGAAAACATAACACCAGAATTGGCCACACATATGAGTAAATATTAAGAAAAATGTATTATCTAAATCATCAAAGCAGTAATATGCACCCAGGCATGATGTAACTGTCATAGTTTTAATTCAAAATCTAGGAAAATATATACTACAGATGGACTTAATTGCACATTAGTTAGCATTTATGGTTTAAAACTGCTAGAGAATTTGTTCCTGAAGGAGTCACTCAAAACGAAGCTCTGCCCACAACAATATTCACTGAGGAGCTATGAAAAGAATACATCTAAATTAAGGAACTGAATGCTATTCTCTTCCAACTCCTCTATTCTCATCATCTCATTTATCATACACAAAGCAACCCTTGAGTAAACAGAGATAGTTGATATAAATCTGGAGGCAAAAGAAGAAAGGTAATAAAGAAAAGAAGGAAGGAAGGAAGAAAGGAAAGAAAGAAAGGAAGAGAGAAAGAAGAAAAAGGAAGGAAGGAAGGAAAAGAAAAAAGAAAGAGAAAGAAAGTAGGAAAGGAGGAAGGGAGGGAGGGAGGGTGGGAAAGAGAATTGTTACTTTAGTGGATGAAAATTTGCATGTATTAAAAATATAGATGTAGCCAGGCACTGGTGGCTCACGCCTGTAATCCTAGCTACTCAGGAGGCTGAGATCTGAGGATCTCGGTTCAAAGCCATCGCAGGCAGGAAAAACCGTGAGTATTTTTCTGTATTGGAAATGTAGTTCATTAGCAACCTGCCACAGCACAGGTGAATTCTGGTATCAAAATACTGAGTGAAAGGGTTAGATATGGTTGCTTATGTATGTGATTTGATCTACTTCGGAAGCAGAAATTGGGAGGACTGTCATTTTAGTCCAGCCTAAGCAAAAAGTTTTGGAGACCCTCATGTTAGCAAACAAGAAAGTTGTGGTGCATATGCATACAGCTGTAATGACCTTATGTAGGAAGTATAAGTAGAAAGATCAAGATCTAAGACAGATTTTCCCAAAATAGTGACCCTGATTATAAAAATAATGAAAGCAAAAGGCTCTAAGGGCATAGCTTAAGTGGTAGGGCACCAGATTAGCTCAAAATCAAATCTCATTATTACTGCTGAATTGTGGTTAAACCTCTAAGCACAAAAAAAAGAATCATAAACACACTCAGAAGACTATGTATAAACTCATGAGGAAGATATTGAACAAGCATGTACTTTTTTCAACAATTATGTCTTAGGATAAGTACAATAATAACCGAAGTAGAATAAATCAAATAATAATGCAGAAAAATATCTTTGCCATCATCCTATAATTTATCTACCTTAATTTAGAAAATAAATTGTATTTAGAATTGATTTTTTTATTCCCAGAAATGATAGAAATGAGAATGTTGATAAAATTTAACAGAAAACATCACTTAAGATTTGATAAAAACAAGGGAGGGGTATCAATGTTCGATAAGAAATGTACTCATTACCTTACATATGTAACTGTAACCCCTCTGTATATCACCCTCACAATAAAATTAAATTTAAAAAGATTTAAAAACCTGCAATATTCTCATTCAAGATTTCTAGAATAGGATGGAATTCAGAGAATAAAATATGTCTAGAATAAAATATGTCTAGAATAAAATATGTCTTATAGTTTGCCACTAAAAATATATGTTTAAAAATTTGTGTTTTGTAGCATTTATTCCACTAATTTCCCTCATTTATGAATTGGAGAAAAAGAAGTGTACTATGTGAATATATATAGTGAGCAAACTTGCAGGTATAAATTGTATTACGAACAGTGTGTAATATGCATTATCCATACATCCATCAATTATGTAGTATTTATTACGTATCTATAGATATCTAATGTAATTTAATCATTAATATTTATATTATCCCTTCATTTGTATTTATATTTTCATTTCTGGTCATAGTATTGGTGGTTTAAGCTTGGTGCTAGTGCCTCCTGCCAGATATTTTTAGCTACTCAGGAGGTAGAGATCAGCAGGAACCTGCTTCAAAAAAAAAAATCCCTGGCAGAAAATCCAGGAGTCTCCATTTCCAAAACAGCATCAAAATGCCAGACTAGAGGGTCCACCGCTGACCTTGAATACAAAAGTTGAGTAAGAGTATAAGTTCCTAAGTTCAAATACAGAAAACAACAAAGAAAATAAGCCAATAAAAAATAAAGAAAAATCCCACAGATTTGATAATTTAATAAGATAAATAAAACTTACCAAAAATCTTTGTTTCCACCAGATCTTAATTATATCATGAATTCTGCAAGAACAATTATGATTTCTATCAAATAGAAACTAATAACTGATAGAGTGAATAGTGGGGTTACTGCTAAGATCTTCCTGCATCATTGTAAGTGTGAATTCTGTAAATAATAGTATCAGTGTGTGTTGGGGAAAACAAATTTAAGAATCTTCTGGGTTTGACCCATTTTCAAAATCCCCATGTCATAAAAGAGACTGTGGGGAGACCTCAGTAATGAAACAATCAAATTTGGGGATGGGTGGATAACATAGCCCTTTGTGTTCTAGAATAAAGATCTGCAGGTCATTGCCTTTTGAAAGAAGAAAATGATAATGAAAATACTTCATTTTTAATGAAAAAATCCTGTGCAATGTGCAATTATTTTGATTTATTAATCTTATGTGCTAACTTTTCAAATATTTCTATCAACAATTTGTAAGAACAAACAATCATCTTATATATTTTAAAAAAACATTTTAGCTTACACTCATGGAAGGGTAAATGTGCGAGGTGCATGATATTTATAGGTGAGTTTCCATGATCAAAATTCTGTTTTTCTCCATAGACTGATGGGCTGAGAGATTTGGAAAACATGATACTGCAGTTGGAATTATCATCACATAGAGGGCCATAAGCTAAATTGCCTTGCTTATGACCCATGTGAAAGAAAAGAAAACAGATGATGCAGTCTAAATTACCCTGTGGAAAAACAGAGATTTTAGTTGTCCTCATGTTGTATTGGGATGCATCATTTCCTCAGACCATTTGAAAAAGTTATTTTCTGTGTTTGCTGCTTTATATAGATGACAGTGTCATGGGCACAGTACAAAAGGCATTTGGCTATCACTTCCTTTTTTGTGCATTTACAATTAATCCAATAGCAAAACACATCAACCAAATATCTAAAATTTGAAGATATTATCACCAGAAACTGTAAAATATTGATTGAAAATCTTAAGAATACATGCACGGAAACTGGAAAGGATGTACTGTATGCAAAGCCATAAATGTTACTCTATTTAGAGCTAGAAATTCAGCATCATGGCAATAAATCTCATCAGTTGTTCAAAATTAAAAGGCTTTATAAAAATGTAATATAAAATACTATAATAATTTGAAGTAATATTTTGATATTCTGAAATTTCTACAAGATTTATACATTATTGTTTTAAGCAAATATACAAAGTATTTTTATTTTTAATGTAATGTAATTTTATTGTAAAGGTGATGTACAGAGTGGTTACAGTTACATAAGTAAGGTAATGAGTGCATTTCATGCCAAACATTGTTGCCCCCTCCCTTTTTTTCCTCCTACTTTCCCTACTTTCACACCCCCAAGTTGTAAAGTTCATTTCCAACATAATGTCTTTTGAATTGGTTCAAGCTCTGTCCTTTGTCTCACCATTTTGTTATTCCCCTTCCCTTCCTCAAATCATATAAACATATATACAAGACACATGATACCAAAATAAAAAACAGTGACAACAGGGGATAAAGCAAAGGGGAAAAATGTGAAAGAAAAAATAAATAACCACACAGTATGGAACCAACTCAGATGTGCCTCGGTAGATGAATAGATCAAGAAAATGTAGTATATATGCAAAATGGAATTCTATGCATCTATCAGAAAGAATGGCATCGCCCCATTCATAAGGAAATGGGAAGACTTAGGAAAAATCATATTAAGTGAAGTAAGCCAGACCCAAAGAAACATAGGCACTATAGTTTCTCTTAATTGTAATAATTAGTATATGTCTAGGATAGTCCTAGAAGAGCATCACAACTGCTCAATAGCTATGTACATATGACCTATAAAATGATGCTAATCAAAACAAACTCTAAGACATGGAAACAAAATGATTTTTAATGAATAATTATTATTTTAAAGCTTATGGTAATTATAGCTTGTTCTTGGTGTATCTGAGATATGGATTTTGTTAAATGACAAAATAGAAAATATTACCACCATCATTCTTAATAATTACTCTGTTCTATTATATTCCATTAATAAATATGAACATTTTTAACATGTGAACTCTTTTGTGCAGGTTCTGGGGTTTGAATATAGGGCCTCAGGCCCTCTTTCACTGGGCAGAAATCTCACAGCTATTGTCCTACCACTGGAATCTACATTACTGGTCCAGTGTTTTGTTTGAATTTCATCAACTTTGGCTGAGTTGTAATGAAATTTTATGGAACCACATTAAAATATATGATTTCTTATAGTTCATAAATGCCTCTCCCTCTAGTGTAACAGGTCCTTAAAAATAGCTTTTTCTGAAAAGCACTGAGCCATTCACTTTCTGCCACCTAAGAATCCAAAAGGTTATGGGACTGATGGATAAAACTACAAAGGTTTCCTTTTCAATGTATAAGGAAAGTACTATGATTAATTATATTTCTTACCTTTTCTTCATAGTGCTTAAATTATAAGAAATGTCTGAGGTTTCTTTTTTCAAATCAAATAATAATTTGTACACAGGAATTTATTAATGTAATGTTTTGGCCATTGGAAACTTTGGAAAATGAATTGGAAGTCTTAGAGATTTGCTCATGGCTTAATTACTATAATATTGCCAAATTAAACATGGACTTGTATAAGAAATATTATTTGGAAAGACTATTGCAGAAGAGAGAACTGAGGATTTTCGTATGTCTCAAATGAAATGGAAATAACAAAGTGGGTTTTGGGGGGGGAGGAGGAAGGAGAGTAAGACAAAACTTTGAGGAAAAATCTGGTCAAGCAGTTTCAAGTGAGCAGAACACATCATTTAAGCAGTTTAACTGGAAATATTTATGTGTGTGGTGAACATATCTTGTAATGATCTGCTCAGGTGTAGATTTTACCTCTCAGCAATTTCTTACACCTGAGAGTCTTGAGGGGACTGTGGGAGGACAAAAGCTTTACAGCTTGATCCATGGCAAGTCATTTCAAGGAACTATTCTCTGCTAGCCTTCCTCCAACAAGAAATGAAAATAGTTACCTCAAATTCCATGTTCCAGAACAGTTTTGGAGTGTGAATAAGACTTTTATACTTTTTCTGAGTTTTAAGGATTAAATTGGCTATCTCCTGAGCATGTTGTACATTGACATTCAGAACATTTGTAGATATAGAACATGTATTCTAGTTGATGTATTCTAGATGGAAGGATTCCAAGACACTGTACCTAATTTTCTATTCTGTGGTTCAATTATTTTCACTATCAGAAAGATTTCAGTGAAATAATGCGTAATGATTGAATACTGTGTTTTCTAGGCCTGAATCTTGTTTAATGGAAATGTTTTTGACTGCTGGAATTCTTTTAAAGAAATCAATTAATTAAGAGAAATGAATGTTCAAAGCAAAGAAAACAGAGCTTATAAAAGACTTGTAATGATTATATTTCAACATGAAAGAGCAGAAGAAATTCTCTACAACTATAAGTATTTATTCTCTCTTCTATCCAGTAAATATTCTTGCTCAAATATCAAGAGCAAGTCAGAAGTGGCAACTCAACAAAGTAAGGAATAAATTCTCACTCACAGTCAGAACTTCTTCAGCCCAAGAAGGGTTTCCTACAAATAGAGAAAATCCAATAGAGTCTAATTCTAAATCTGACTAAAGGAGACTCAAATGTCTTACATTCCTTTCTTGATATTTATTTGATTGCTTTCTGTTGTAATTGTACATGACAGTAAAACCATTTCAAGGTACTCTACTGGGAGATAAAATTTTAATTCTTATCTACAAACTTCTATCAGTAAAAACATTAAACTGGGGTGACAAGTAATTTGTTTCTTTTTTTGGTCGGTCATGGGGCTTGAAATCTGGGCTTGGGCACTGTCCCTGTGCTCTTCAGCTCAAGGCAATTGCTCTACTACTTGAGCCACAGTGCCACTTCCGGTTTTCTAATGGTTTATTGGACATGAGTCTCACGAACTTTTCTGCCCGGACTGGCTTTGAAAGCGATCCTCAGATCTCAGCCTCCTGTGTAGCTAGGATTACAGGCGTAAGCCACCGGCTACTGGCTACAAGTAATTCTTTCTGAATTTTGCTAGCAAGACTCAAGTAAATCTAAATTTTGATACCAAGTGCTACATTTGCTTCAAATGCATTCACAATGCAATAGTACCATGTTAATTCATCAGAACAATATCAATATTTCATCTTACCCAAGTTAGAATGGTCATCATCAAGAATATAAATGATTACAGATACTTGATAGATATAGAAAAAAAGAACTCTAATATACTGTTGGCAGGAATGTGAACTTGCTCAACCACTCTGGGAAGAAGTATGAAGGTTCCTAAAAAAATCTTAACATAGAACTATCCCACGACTCAACAATACCACTCTTTTGCATTTATCCAAAAGATTGCAAATCAGGATACAATGAAGCCATTTACTTATAAACAGGGTTGCTGAATGGAAACCCCTCTGCATAACTACTTAAAGATAATAAAAATGTAATTTAAAAACACCTGCTTCTATTTTGTCTTAAAATCTTGTTTTAAAGTCTTAGATAAAATTTATTCATTGAGGTTTTGTTGTTAATATATTAGCAACTTGGATATATTTGATTTTGTTGTGATCCTTTGTGTACAACATTGCTGATAAGAAACAAGGAATTAACACAATATGCATTCTAGTTTTTCTGACCATCCAAACTGTACCTATTCTGATAACCCCATATTAATCCAAATACACTTTACGGTCACTTTCATATGTGTTAGTTTATTCTCTTCACATTTTTTTCCTTAGTTAAGAATTTTGCAGATGCAAGTAGTTGATGTTCATTATCCTACATTGAAATTTCATCTAATTTGTTGAAAACTTCCTTCACTACAGTTCATTACACAGCTGATACTCAACATTTGCTCTATTCCATTGATTCTTAAGGAAACAATATCATTTTTCAATGAGATAAAAAGAAATTACTTGCTACCAGTGTTGTTCAGTGTGTCATCAGATATTAATTGTTCTGTAATATTATGTGACTTACAATATTTCTTATCATTCATCTTATTCAACAAAGTAGCAAAATACAAGATCATTCTCATGATTAAAAGTTTTCTAAATCATATGGAGTGGATACTATTATTTCAATATTTACAATAAATATAGGAAATAAACACATGCAATATGTTCTTAATTATTTGCTAAATGCCCATTTAATTATCATGGACCCACTTCATTAGTAAAGAGTGTGTTGGCAGAAAAACAATTTCCTTCACTGGTATGTGAAGTCCTAAAGATGAATTGCTAGGGTTTAATGATTATTTGTACTACTATAGATACTTAAGCTTTTACATCACACAACAAGACATAAACAAGTAATAAATAATAGGCACACAGCAACTGCTGTACAAATACACATAAAATACAATTGTGCTATATAATATACTTAAACATCACAAGAAATTTTGCCATAGTGTTTCTTAGAAAAATAAAATATATTTGCCCAAATTTAATAAATTATTTTTGGATATCACAAGGCATATTAAGACCAGATAAAACAAAATCCTAAGTGGATATGTAAACAGATGAAGGCTGTAGACACAAAAGTTTTATCTTCCTGAGTATCAACTGAGTCATTTGAAAATCATATTCGGAACAAAATTAATTTTTTTTGTATGTGACTCCTCTCCCAGATATGTAGGGCGCCTGTAACTCTTTTAGATAGTGATACTACTGCTGTAGAAAATCTGATGATATAATCCTTCCACTTAATGAACCCTCAAAAATTACTGAACTAGTAATCATATCATACAGTAAGAAAAATTTGGCATGTTCTCTGGTTCATTGTCTGATCGTGGCAACATTTAAAATCATATTCTCATTTGGATTCTGTTTAATAGCCTACTCAGAAAAAGTATTTTTGGTAGGTAGCCCTGAAAGAAACACATCTTTTTCCTTCCTAACTCATATGTATGTATATGTATATGTATGTGTGATCCAGGATTCTAACTACCAGTACATTATCATGGATTGAAAATGTACTGTATATATGTGTGCATATATGTAGTGTAAATGTGTGTGTGGATCGAGAAAGAAAGGGCAAAGAGTAGCGATGAGTAACATAGGGAGATAGTATGAAGAAAGATACACACATACACACACACACACAGATTGGTGTTTTTTTTTCAGAGACACACATATAGAAACAAATCCAGGGGAAAGAATTTTATATTCCTCATAAAATGATATCTGCTGAAATTTTAAACTTTTACTAACGGATATTGTAGAGGAAACCTAACATGTTTAAATTATAGATTTTACTATGTATTATCAAGATAACCAACTTATCCTCCCAAATACCCTCATGCCTTTTAGTAATTTCTTTATCCAGTTCTGATTCTCCGTGCATTTTTAAATGTTATATAATTAGACTAATCAAGTACGTGGCCATTTGGGTCTGGTTGATTTTAAAGCCCCATGTTTAGGGATTTATCTGAATGTTTTTTGATATCTGGGAAATTGTAGTTTATATCAAGTCTGGACATTTCTTCTACCATTTTCAAGTATTTTTCCATTCCACATGTCTGTTATTCATTTATACCACAGGAACATTAGGTCCTTTCAATTTATTCCTCCATCTACTAATGCCTTATTATTTTAATCTGTATAAAACTTTATTTTTTGAGTGATTTTTTGGTTTTCTGACAAATTGAGCAATCTCACTTTTGTAATATCTAACAAGACTGAATTTATTTTTGAAATGTCCATCTCAAACACTACTTTTCACCTCTAGTAGTTCAATTCAGGTCCTTGAAATCTCACTTATCCCTTTATTTAGCATAATAGATGAATTCCAGTTTTTTCAACATATAGAATTCAGCTATAGTAACTCTAAAACATACTAGTGTATTAACTTTCATTTTCAGGTTGATTTTAATTGATATTTATCTCTACAATGATTTTATTAAAAGTTTGCTTTTGATGTGCTTAGAGGCTAGGTATTTTGCACTAGGTGTTATATTGATATTGGTATTTTTAATTATCCTTCTGATTTAATTTAAGATTCAAGGGGGAAAAGGTGGAAGAAAAAAAGAATGAGTCAGGAATCCAATGTATATCCTGCAGAATTAAGAAGAGTAAGTGAAAGGGTAGGTAGGGAATGAATGAGTGAGAATGTTGACAGGAGTAACATCGATCAAGATATATTGTGTTCATAAACTGGTTTGTTAAATCGCAACTCCTTTTACAGCTACTTAAAATTATCAACAAATACATTTTTATTAAACTAATTAGAGACAGTTTATTCTAGCCAGACACTTGTGGCACACCTATAATGCTATATAGTCAGGAATGTTATCTAGACTTGGAGGATTTGGGTTTGAAGAGAGCCCAGGCATTAACCAGAAAAATATTGTACTAGAGGCATGACTCAAATGGTAGATCACAGCCATTAGCAAATAAACCAAGTAAAAGCACATAGTCCAAAATTCAAGCTCCTTATACTGATACATAAAACAAATTTAATTCTTATGTCTTTTAAGTTATTAACTCAGACATTAAGTACTGGAGTCTAATTTTCCTCCTCAATACTGTGGGAAAGCTCTGTGAAATATCTATCAAGTATTGTGTCATTGTAAATGTACTATTTGTGGCCTGGGTATCAATATTATAGTCTTCAGAGGGTCTCTGCTCCCTAGTTTCACTGTTTCTTCACACTGACTACTTTTAGTATGTGCTTCCTCAGGTGTCCTAAGTGACTTCTCTGGGGGTGTTTGGATTTTCATTATTGTAGTTATTTCTCTTTCCTCTCTGGTACTTGACTTTGTGAACTATTATCTCAGTCTCATTAATATAGGTTTTAATTCTTTGAAAACTCTCCCCTGTCACTTAACTGATTAATGTAGGTATGTTCTCCTTAGTTTCTTGTATCTCAGAGACATTTGCCATTTTACTTTAAATTTAATTTTTAAAACATAGTAATGTGTTTTAAAGATCTTTCCCTATAAGACCTATCACAATAATTCATATAAATAGCCATTATTGATCCTTATATCTTTATTTTCTTTATTGTAAATGCTGTGCTTAATACTTTGAATAGATGGTCTGCTGAAGTTTTTCAGGCATGAGCAATATATAAACCATTTAGCACATTTTCTATGGTGGTGAACATTTCCAAATCATGCATAAAATTTCTAAGAAGTTAGAATGAATGGTAAAAACTCTGAGCAAAATACATTTTCAGTTAATATTTTTCATGTTTCTTTGTTCCTTAATGAACAGTTATACCATAAGACATATATATTTGAACTCCAGTTAGCCAATTACTAGCTACCTTAACAAACAGTTTAACATCTCTCAATCTTTACTTTCTTTTTCATTATTTTGTGAAAAAGACCATTTTATTATGTTGAAAGGCATAATGTATAATTTAGGTAAAACAATTTTTGGAAGATAGAAATGTTATAATGAATGTACATGTTAAAATAGTAAAATAGTTGTTTGATGTCAGTAACTTTTGGCTTCTGGAGATCTACACAAGTGTATGACATTGAGATTGTGTGAATTCTCATCTGCGTATATTTTTCCTTTCAAATTTTTTATACTTTAGAAGTAGGAATAAGAATGCTTTAAATTAACAATATATTTTTAAGACTATGAATTTTTACCACAGACTACGATAGAAAACTACATCATTGTCACTAACATGGAGAATTTGAACTATAAGATCCATTCTTCCAAGTGGAGAGATTTTGAAGTGAGATAGATTGCACACAACTGGTAGTGATGACACATCTCAGGCACAGTGATAAAATGTGTCTTATGATAAAGCTTTAGACCTGGGAAGACACAAAATGGATAATGGAAAGGGATAAATAACCTGTATGTTTTCTATAACCTGGAAGAAGGTATTAGACATCTTGAAAACTTACTTTGACCAGCTCTTGAAATCTTGACAATTTCAAAGTAAGAAATACAATATTATTAAAAAGCTTAAAATTGATTACCATTCTTCATATTCCTGCATATTGACAGGAATTATGGTATTCAACAATAGTTCTGAAGACAATGACCTTTTCTTTCTGTTAGATGATATGTATAATGTTATGGAGTCTTTTTCAGCCTTTATTTCATTATAAATGATAGTTATTTACCTGGGAATAAGAACACCAAGCTAGAAGTCTGAAAGTTGCATGAATCACAAATTTAGTAGATGGATCAAGTAATCCTAAAGAAAGAACTTTTCTCAGATATGGATATCTTGAGCCTGATCCCTGTTTTAATGATTTATTGTTGTGCCTAACTCTCCGAAGAAGTTCAAACTGCTTCAGGAAAAGCGAGACTAAAATCATATATTAGTTAATAATATATGAAGAATAATTAAGTAACAGGTGATCAATTGATCACTTTTATTTCAGCATCTAATATAGCTTATTTCACATTAATTAAGCTAAAATGCCTAGAATAAATTAGCCTTACCATGGTTCAGTTTTACTTTTAATAAAAACACATTGAAGGCAATTTTGAAAATTAATAATTTATAATTAATTCTATAAAGTTAAATGTAAACCTATTAAACTCTATCCATATTCTTTTTCATAGTGAACCATCAATTGAAAAAAATTAATAAAAAGTTCAGAGTGTCTCTGACTTTGTTTCCTTCTGTATGTGTTTTGGATATGATATTTGGACATGATGCTTAGAATAGAGTTTGTTTGGTGGAGTACTTACTGAAGTTAAGATTTTTTAGAAGAATTACTGCTTAAGGAAGAGTTTATGTTTACAAGAAAATGAAGATTTAAAAGTAGAAATAATTTTAATCAAATTATTCACTATTCCATTGACCTTACAATACAAAATACATTATTTAACATTTACAAATTGCTATAATCAGTTTGAAATTTGCAAAAGTCATCTAAATATAACTCAAGGTCTTAAGGAAAGCTAACTCCAGAGATTCCAGTAGACTAGACTTGGCTACCAATACCATTCAAAGAGATCATAGTTGACATAGCTGTTGGGAAGAATATATGAAGAAATTCAGTCACACCAAGTCCATCTTCAAGAAGCTGATAGGAAATTTGAGACATTATTAAATAAATAAATAAAATTATTTTTTAAATAGACGAAGAGAAGCTTAAAGTTTGAAAAGTTTATAGAATTGGAGCAGTGGGCTAGATGATCAATATCTAAGTACTTGTTCTGCAAAGGCTCCTAGAGAATATCATACTGTCATTACTTGAGAGGAAACTACTATCCATGGTATGATTACTCCTCCTCAATCATAGGTAATTATCTTTGTTTGTGGAATACTTTCTCCTCCAAGACTTATAGTTGCTTGAAAGTTGTTTTGGTCCCTTTCATTTTTTGAACCAAAGTAGCTACAGGAGAAAGAAAAAATGTCAAGAGGCAAAACAAAAATAGTGAAGAATAATGTGGAGTTAGGTTCCCTACTTCATAAACAGTGCCTTTTATTCAAAGTAACAACTATAAATAAATAATAATGTGCTCAACTTTAAAACAACATATACATGAGCTTCTATGTTAAGTAATTCCAAATTAATGAATTCACACCACCACAGGGAGGGAGGCCCTTTTCTGTTTTTAGTTTTGTTTCTTGAGCCTTAGCTAGATTATGTTGCCACAGAATGAGAGATCAAATTTGTGTATAATGAGTAATTTTATACTATGCAATAGATTTCAGCAATCAAATGGAAACTTAAAGTTGTTTATTAATCTGCTTACAACACAAGTTCGTTGCATTTTCCACCATCCATTTTGGAACAAGACTGCCCTCAAACTCACGATGAAGGTGATAGCATCAATGCTGGATGGCTCCCAGTAACTCATTCCATGTCTCAAGCTCTGAGCCCCACTCTCGTCTTGTTTTTTCTGTAAGCTTTGTTTTATTCACCAGAGAAAGATGATGTTCTATCTCTGGGCAAGCAAAGAGAGGCAGGAGTCTTCTTTACTGTTGTTTTGAAAACCGTTTTGCTACTTTTCTCAAAGTGGAAATGAAAAAGTAGATTCCTGTTTTATTAATGAAGGAACACAATCAGGCATTTTATGAATTTTTTCTTTCCTAAGAGTCCAAGAATTACAAAGTCTAAGTTTGTATAAGAAAGAAGATAGTAGAAAAAAATAAAAAGGAAATATTTCATTTTGCTTCATTTCATTGAAAGACTTTTAAGAGATTTATATATACACAAAATGAATAAAAACTTAGTGTAAGTGTAATATTGACTCAATATTGATTCAATTATTACAAAGGTATTATTATGTTATGAAGGATGTTTTTATTCTGCTCTGGTTTCAGAAATAACAACCAGATATTTTTTTCTTTTCCTTTCATTACAAGTAACTTAGTGAATGCCCTCCAAATCCCAGTGACATTGGTGATGGATAAACATGTGGTCATGGCTGATAATAACAAAGATAGTTGAAGGATTGACCCTCCACTCTATTGTCTCAGGGCCTGCAGTTTCCAGGCTAAATCCTTTCAATAGTAATCTAGAGAATATGCACAGTGTTGTAGTCATGTATTGTTTTGTGATAAAACTTGTGAAGCTTCACATAATAATCAAGTGGAATGGCAAGAATTTATGTTTCTCAATAGACAAAATGAAAGTTTCTTTTTTCATTTTGTCAAGCATGGAGCTTGAACTCAGGGCCCGAATGCTGTCCCTGAGCTTTTATGCTCAAGGCTAACACTCTACCACTTTGAGTCACTGTTGCACTTCTGGGCTTTGAACCACAATTCTTAAATCTCAGCCTCCTAAGTAGCTAGGATTATAGGCATTAGCCACCAGCACTCAGCCAAAAAGAAAAAAACTAGAAAAAAAATGAGGGTTTTTAATGATTGGCATAGACTCTAATGTCTCTCTAGTTGACATCTAGTCATCCACGCATGGAGCCCATTAGAATGCTGACATGAATATTACTTATTATCCTTCCCAAAGACTATCAAAACTGTTTACATTTTTGAAAGAAAATATTTTGCTAATTACTTTTTTCACACCTGAAACGGTACCATATTTAACTCTGGTTTCAGTTTTCATTTTCAGTTGTATGCCATATTTATAAATGTTAGTTATTTCAAACATTTCATCAGCTAAACATTAGTACAAAATAATCTTAATAATATTTGATATCATGATATGCATGGAGAGGCATAAATTGCAAAGGTAATTATTCAGAAAAACTGTAAACCACTATGATTGTTGTTTCAAGAGCAGATTGTATTTGTGGAGTATGCTTGAGTAACAAAGCTGACAATGTAAGAAAGGGAGAGTGGAATATCCTGTGACTTGCATGCTAAGGAAGACTACTGAATGAAGATACAGAATATAGCTCTAAAATCAGAATTCTTGAGTCAAATCTTAACGCTGTTGTACATATCCTAGTAGATAAATTACATTTTGCACATTCCTAAACTTTGTCACCATAGAGTCTTGAAGGGCCTCTTAGCAGTAGAAAATTGCTTAGGCTAATGTGTGGTGCCTATTAAACACTTGGTAAACATCAAGCATTTCTATTATTAAGAAGGGATATGTTTAATCACTAAATACCTTCTCAGTGATATGTTAAGAATATATGTGATAATAAGTTATGCTGATGAGTAGACATTTATACTGAACAGGAATTCAATACCTTACAAATAATAGCTTGTGCTTCCATTGTGTTCCTGATTCATTACTCAGTAATTATATCATTCAAGATTTAAAGTTCTGGCAATTGAAGAGCTGAAAGGAGAAGAGAAAATATACTAAGGAAAAAATGCAAAATTAAATTCTTAACTTATTAAACATAGTACATTTTCTTTAGAATGTAAATAAAGGAAGGGAACTTAGAGCTTTAAGGTCAAGCTATTCATCAGAGCCGACTTGGCCAAAGGACCCACCTTGATGAAAGTTCTTAAATTGACACTTTTAAGTAATCAATTGACATTTATTATGTCATGTTGGAACAATGCTGGGAGATCCTACCAAGGCCAAGCCTTAGTCTTTTTCTCTAATCTTATGTTCTACTAGAAACTTTTGAAGACATAGCTATACTTTTTATTTACATGTTTTGTATCAGTAGATGGGCTTGAACTCAGGGCTTGGGTGTTGTTCCTTAGCTTTTTCAAAAAAAGGTAGTCTACGCTTGACCCACAGCTCTACTTCTGGATTTTTGGTGGTTAATTCAAGATAAGAGTGTCATAGGCTTTCCTGCTAGGGCTGGCTTCTGTTGGCCTCAGATCTCACCCTGATGAGTATTTAGGATTTCAGGTATTAGCCATCAGCTCACTACTCACATCTATACAGTTTTTCCTCTTTTTTTTTTTTTTACTCTTTAGCTTAGCATTATTCAGGGAATGATAATGATAGATAAAAAGTGTTTTATTAGGAAACTAATTTTACTTATCAAACAATATTTTTGAAGCCTGATTAGTTTAATTTCTATTTTATATTTGCATCCCAAATTAGTAAACGAAGATAAATAATGAACCTAGTCCAATTCAATGATGAAGGTACAGAGAAATAGTTTGTTATTTTGGTTCCTTCTTTCAAACCCATCACTAAAAATCTTGCTAATAGTACAGAGATGGAGTGGATTCATGACCATGGAATTTTTTTTCCATGAGCTAGAAAGGATCAATTTGATGCCAATAGTACAAACTTTTAGGAATAATTTTCTTAATTAAAATTCAGTGACTAGTAATTGTTTTCTTAACTAGAGAGCAGCTCTATTGTTATGCACAAAGCAGGCAAGGAGATTACACAGAGGAAGGCATATTCCCATATCTTTACTGTCACTGCTAGAGTCAGCCCAAGATATATATGTGAGGAAAAACAAACTTTTAATTATTTTTTTATTTGGCTTGTTAATGATTACTGGCCTTTCCAGTTTGAAAAGAGGCACAATTTTTATTGGTGGAGTTGGCTAATAGATCTTTGCCTATGATGCTGCTCTTATCACAATCTCTTGCACATTTACTAGAAAAAATGATTCAATATAATTGAGTATTTGTCATTATCCCAAAGTGGTAACATATTTTATACTACACAGCTGCCATTATGTGAAGGCAATATTTGCACTTAAATTAATCCTGAAGGGATTAAATGGCAGTTCATAAGGTACAATGAAATACATATATATGCCTAACTGTGAAAATGTGCTGATATTTATGAAGAAATTTTTGTGTCTTAAATACATCGCCAATGTTATCCTATACTGTTACAACAAAACTAATAGTAAACCCATTGTAAAATTTTCCTTTGAGATCTTCTATGGAATACACAAAGCCTGAGTTCTAAAAACTCTTTTTCTTAACTGAATCCTTCCCTGAAAATTTGTTTGCTTTAGGATAATATTATATTAAGTTTTTGCAAAAGCTCTATTTTCTCCTATTAATCAAGAAAAAACTCCTACCACCAAACTTATTGTAGTCTCAAAACAAATATTGTTCTTTTCTCTTATCCTACAATAGGAACTATAGAGTTTAAAAGAGCATTTTGGAGTATAATATGCAAAAATGTCTGTAATTTAAAAATATATGGAAGTATTTCCCAAATTAATTAAAGCCTTTTATCATGAATCTTTCACTCTGAATGTATACTTTAATTTGAGTGGGAAGCACAATTTTCCCTAATAACAATATATTTAAATAGGGTACCAAATGAACACAATATATATTTAAATAAAAAATTATCACAAATTGTTGAAAAATAGTCAAATTGTGTAGTGAAGACATTTCAAGTTGTACTATATTGTTCAGTTTAGTCTTCAACAGTCTACAGATAAAATAAATGTAAATTCTGTAATATTTGCAAAGCAGTTGAAATTTCAGCACATTAATTTTGTTTTAAGAGCAACCAGAATCTGAACTCATGAATTATTGACTAACTTACCCTTCTATATATTTATTCATAAGCAAAATATAGAAAATAAGAAACTTTTGTGTTAGCAACAAATCAAAGAAAGGTTGGACAAATGGGATTGCATAAAGCTGCAGAGCTTCTGCAGGGCAAATGACATAGCTAGCAAGATCAATAGAAAGCCCACGGATTGGAAGAAGATCTTTACTAGCCGTACAATGGACAAAGGTCTCATATCTAAAATATACTGGAACTCAAAAAATTAAACCCCCCAACAACAAATCCTCAAAGAAACAACTGCCCAATAAATAAGTAGGCGAAAGACTTAAAGAGAAACTTCTCTGAAGAAGAAAGAAGGATGGCCAATAGACACATGAAGAAATGTTCAACATCCTTAGCCATAAAAGAAA